>NC_077224.1:13819299-13883109 GCF_024763615.1 Phlebotomus papatasi | reverse complement strand
TTAGTTCACAGACTTCCCATTCATTCTGTGCCTATTGAGTCAAGGGAACAGTCACGATTGGATAACATAAAGTATATCTTTTTTTCAGAATATCAAACCATCTTAATAATTATAATACAGTAGACTCTCACTCAATCGGCTCTCTTTCAATCGGGCGACAGATTTTGTTGACAATTTTCACGTTTAATTATGAAGCTAATTCGCTCAAATTCTTTGCAGTTCTTCCTATTTTATCGTGATTCTTTATAATTGAGCGATTTTTGTGGAATTTACAAAGGCTTTGACGCTCAATTCTATCGCTAAACCGGATGACATTTCGCCCCATATTCCCGATTGAGAGAGAGTCTACTGTAATAATGCTGGCACAACATTCCATGAAGGAACAACTTCCGGCAAGGGGATATTTCTAGACATGCATTATTAGTTTTTTTCTTGTACGGGATGAGGCTGTCAGTCCCATGCCCGTAGAATCAAGTGCAGTGAAGCTCACTGGATGCAATTCGAAGACCTTTAACTCCAGAAAAATTCGTGGTGACCTAAAGGGGATTCGAACCCGGGACACTTGCATCATAGATCGAGTGCTCTACCACTTGACCCATTGAGTGCCTAAACCATCTTAATATTTAATCTTATTTAAATTTAGGGGAAGTGCTTATAATTTTGGACAGTCTGCATATAAGCATCGATATCCCAAGTTTGAAGTGCGATATTTTCAATACTAATTGACTTTTTTTGTTACTCTCTTTTCAGAAGGATTGTTTAGAAACTTGGCAAGCTATTTATCATCTCATTTTTACTAAAATTAGTTTTAATACGTTTAAAAATGAATTGATATGTAGAGGTGAATTTGACTCTTATTTTGGACAACTTGGTTATTAATTTTTACAACTTCTCTGTAAATTTGGACAGCTAATCCGCCTCAACAGGATGCCCATTGTTCTTCATTTTATGAACCAATCTTACCAAGTCATCTTCCTGTTCATGTAAGGGAAACGTAGAATGTCACAGAAGCCCAGAAACTTTCCATATCATTCATTAAAGTCAGTTGACTTCGATACTCCAAGTACGTGCGGATTTGCTCATTCCCTGACCTTTCCGGGAGCCTTTCAAGGCATTTCTCGCTACATCTCTTTCGTAGAGATGATGCTCCTTTGTTTATCCAGGCATTTGTCCAACCTAGTCATCACAAAAGCTAAAACTTCACGAAATTTCCAGAGAAAAACACCTGTCCAAAATAAGAATCATCACCTCACTGGTGAATGTCTTAAAAAATTTCCCATTTTTCACACGAAAAATATAATTCACAAGGCAAATCTCACTTCAGGTCAAATGTACAAATCATCAGTAACGTGAATCAACACAATATTCAATGAATATCACTCAAAAACAGCGAACAAACTTTGTTAGTACTTCACCAAAACTAAATAAGACTGAAGTAAGCCACGAAGTTCTGTCATATTTCTCGTAAGCAATTGCTCACACTGAATTTTCAACAAAGCAATTTCAACTCAAATCATATTCAAAATTTAACGTATTTAGTGTCAAAATCTTCCAAAAAGAACAAATATTTAGATAGAATTCATTATTCATCAAATATTGGAATAAAAATCCATCATTTTAATCAATTTATTTTTAGTGTCCAATGTTATCTTCAAAGTGTCCAAAATAAGAAACTGGACAAAATTATGAGCACTTACCCTACTTGTTAGCAACATTCCTTCGTTATATTTTAAAAATATTAATATTTTTTTTGTTTGTGCCATATTATTCACTTCCAAATTAATGATGGCTCAAAATTCCTTACATTGCGATCATAGGGTTAATAAAAAAAAAAAGATTTGACAACGGAACTCTCAATCGGTCAAAACGCTTAAAATCACAAAAAGAGAATTATTTTGTTTTAAAATGATTACACGGTTAATATACGAATTTTATCTTAGAAATTACCATGTACCTACATGTACCTGCATAACCTACATAAATGTTTTATCTTGTGTTAAAAACGTTACATTTTGTGTTGTGATACATTTAAACACTGATTTTAATTTTAAAAAATCATAATGAGATCATATATAATATTATTAGTTCAATACTAAAGGAAAAGCTAACTCTATCGGAGTCAGTTTGTGTCCAAGTTGACTCTATCGGAGTCCATAGAGTAAAAAAAGCTGTTGACTCTATTGGAGATTGACTATCGGGGGTTGACTCTATCGAGGTTCCACTGTATTAAGAAATTATCTGGTTTTGTCATTATCGAGCCTAAATAAAGCCATGCTGTCCTGCATCCTAGACGAGGTCCGTGCACAAAAATCTCAGCAGTGGCTTCATCAGCAGCGGATATTGAATTTGTCGAAGTTGTTCTTTAAATTTCGAGAAAACCAAATGTTTCTTCGCATTCAGTGATGTATAAAATGCGACATATGGAGAAAACATTTCAAAATTTTCATATTTCCACTCAAGAGAGCTTCCCCTTCAATCACCCTCCAATTCTTCGGTGTTTTGAGCGTGACAGAAAAATTGCCCAACCTGTTTGAAGAATTTCTTATGCACTTCTCCTGCGTCTGTTTATTCACGATTTCTAGAGCCCGGAAGTGCAATTTTTTTCCAACACTCAAAAACTGAGTCAATATTGAAGAAAAAAAATGATGGAAATTGCATCAAAAAGTGAATTCAATGAAGAAATTTATTTTGCATAATATTATTAATTCGTCAAGTTAATTGAGAAATCATGACAGAGTGCAAATTTTTGTCTGTACCGCCTTTTTGTATCAAAATCACTTCCCATGGGTGATCTTTGCTAATGCTATTCAGGAAGAGAGTAACGCACATAAATTCCTCGTGGTCGTTTTTCACACTTGGCTGATGGAAAGGGCCCTTGTGGATGGTAGAAAAAAAAGGGACCTCCAGGAGCGGGAAAAAGGTCCAAAATGATATGCGCATGTAATTAAAATCCCAGGCACTCGAGAGAGAGAGTCCTTTTTGTTCCTCCCAAAAATAATTCATGCGTCAAAGGGAGTTGAAATTTGCATTTCATGCTTCTGCCATGGGACAAAAAGGTGCCCCAAAAACCGATTAAATGGGGTAGACTGAGTAAATCACGCATCTCGCATTTTTCATTGAGTTCCTGGACTCACGCATCAGCGACAAGATGATGAAATTGCTCCCCGGAGGGATGAAGTACGAGTAAATAAATAATTTATTGTACACAAAACTCGTCGTTGAGTTAACATTATGAATGACTAAGATTTTCTTTTTGGATTTTTCCCACAGGTAATCTTCAAGAGGTTAATCATTCTCAGGAATTATGTAACCTAGGAGAGAATTAACGATTTAATGGAATAAAATGAGGTCGGAACTGTTTCAGAAATATCCATAGAAATACCATAGTTTGAGCAATGATATAAAATATCCCAGCATAACTAGGAGAATTCGTATATTATTTTTGACTAAAATTTAGGAGAAAGAGAACACTTTCCTCCAATAATACAAAACGTAGGGGAAACTGGGGCACCACCAAACACGGGGTAACACCAAACACTGCGATTTTTTAATCACATATTCGACTTCTGAGGACAAGGCCTATAGGAATTTATAGGAACTATAGGGATGCTTGTCCATTGAAGAAATGGTCGAGATAGCCCAAGTAGTTTAGAAATAAAAATTAGTGGTTGGTGCTACCCCTTGTTTGGTGATGCCCCAGTTTCCCCTATTTATCCTTAATTATCCGGAGGAACGACTGTAACTGCTGTGGTAACTGTGCAAGAGAGTAATACTTTCGAGAAAGGCTTCTAAAACCTTCTTTTTCCGAAGACCACTTTGCCTAACAGTGTGATTTACAGTGAACAATAAAAAAAGATAGAGAAGGGCACTTGGTACTTCCCAAAAAAACAGGGGTAAAATAATAACTTTAACTCTTGCTAATATCGATTCGATACTATCGAATCTCTAGTAGCGTTAGATCCAAATGATGAGATGAAATGAGTGTCGGCTCTTCACGAATTATTATCGGCTCGTTATTGTAACACTTTGAGCCAGTGAAATATAACCTCAATCTCGCTCGTTTTTATTTTGCAATCGAAATTATTTCAGTAATTTTATTGCTATAGAAGTTAAAAAATGAACCCAGAAAATATTTTTCATGGAAAATGTTATTTTGGGGAAACTAAAAATTCATTTTTAACCAAAAGACGCAAAAAACGTAGAATTATAATTCCTCTTTGGAGCTTCCGGAAGATGTGTAAGCAAACAAATTTTCATTTATATAAAAACCTATCTATTTACACCGATCTTTTCTGTTTGTCTTGAATTTTTACAAAATAACTGACCCTCGAAAACATGTTGCACTACTGATACTGACGAAATGGTTCCAGGAAATTCAAGAATAATATACTTCTCTGTTCGATCAGTACGCAGATTCATTTTGAATTATGCTGTTTAATAGTTCTCAGCGAAGACCAGAAGGTCCAAAAAAGAGGTGATGAATTTGTGGTCATCTCCGACAACTCATGAGTTCTTGTTGAATATGTTCCATTTGTCCACAATGAATCTATGAGCAACTTCTTCGTCAACTTCCTGGACACTGCCTCAAATGTTGCAGCTTTCATTACCGTGAATGCTAGTTACTTCATCTGATGAGCCTTTCCAGATCGATGGAAGGATAATTTTGTACTTTATTGAACACCGTCAACAGAATACAATTTTTCACATTCAATTTGGAAAAGATTATTTCAGGAAATTTCATATTTTATGGTGGGGCCAACATGAATAAAATTTCACAAAAACTGTGTTGTTTTTTTAGTGACAAAATTTAATAAAGATAAATTAAAAGGGTGAAAAAATTATTTACCTACTAAAAAATGTGAAATATTCATTAAATTTCCCTTCGAGAGTGCAAATCGATAGCTCAAGGTGTCGATAAATTAGTGGCGAGAATTATCGATACTAGCGACAAAAAATGCAAGTTATCATCTCGATCGGCCATAATCGACACTCAATACTAGTGATGTATTGCAATGGGACAGTTATCATTTCACTCCAGGTTTAAAGAACCAGGAGGGTTGAATATTTAAATATACTGAAAGACTATATGCTCTTAGAAAGGTGCAGTTGCTGGATATCGTGAATATTCTGTGTGAAACTGGACAACCTTTTCTTGGTGGAACCTTCAGGTAGTTCTAAGCAATTTTATATTTCTCGTGATACCCGGAGGGAAAGGGTAGAACACCATAACCATCCGACTTGCTAATATTACGCAGGAATATCCCAACAATTGGTTTTGTACATCTTTTTCAATTATTCGCTTTGTCCGACTTTCCAACTGCTTTGGTTTGATCTTTTAAATATTTGTCCGACTTTAATATAAGTGCTGTTTTTAATTAACGTAAGTTTTTCTGTTATTCAGTTGAAATTTTTAATAATTAACGACACTGGTGAAGTATTTCTAAGGTATCTCATTTTATCATGAAAAGAAGAAAATTAAGCTTAAAAATGTATTTAAATTGAGATTTTTCTTAAGTGTCCGACTTTCCAAATTTTACCCTATTTACCATCAATGCTATTAATACCAGCAATACCATCAAGTATTGAAAAAAATGAGGAAGATATAGGACAGAGGTGTGCAAGAATCGTTGAAACCGAATAAACGTCAAAATAAGTTTGTTCTGGTAGCGTTTTGACCATTGACGTACATGTTTCATTTGACATTTATTCGGTTTCAACGATTCTTGTACACCTCTGATGTAGAATGAAGTGAAACTTAAAATATGGAATTTTTATTGTAATAATTATCGGAATACAAGGTTGAGGCTATTGCGAACTTCGAAAGTATAATGCTCGCATTGCAATGACCAAATTACTGAGACCAAAAGTATTAAGGGTAACATGGGGTAAATTTAAATCTTGTTTAATTTGGAACTTTGTTTCTAACAGTTTTAGATGGTAAAAGGAAAAAGCAACGAAGAAACTCTCGAATGTAAAGTCTTTTACTTCTCCTTGGTTTTCCTTTCCTCTATGACCATTTAAAATAGTGAGAAAATCTCAAAACATGAAATTGGATATGATTGCAAATTACCCCATCTTACCCTACGTTAAAAACTACGCTACACTGACTGCATTTTGGAATTCTTTATTTATAAGCAAATCCTTTTCTTATTTAAATATTTTATGAGAAACACCAAATTTCGACCACGAGAGGTTAATCGGATCAGTTATACGCCAGAACGTTTTTTTTTTTTGAAGTATTCAGAATACTTTTTTTTAAATTCAATTTATTCAATTTAGAGCAGTAATTCATGCTAATGAGGATGTAAAATCAATTTTGAGGAGCTAATATTGTAAGGCAAAAAACAAACGAGCAGTAAAAAATTCAAAATGGTCAGTAAACAATTAAAAAGAGCAGTAAAATATCTAATTATGGTCAGTAAAAATCTTAAATCTTTACAAAAATGAGTCTTATTTATATACTTAACATTTAAAATTGTTGCAGATAGAATGAAAAGCCCCTTATTTTTCCTTTGTCAAAATTTGGACGATAATATCACTGTTTCAATTTTTTTGTTACTGCTCATTTATAAAATACTAAATTGAAATAAATGAGCAGTATTTGATGTTTCTTGTGTCTTAATTCAAATACACTGTCCTGATGCATGAGGACTGAGGACGTCTGGTCCCTTGCTTCAACTGAGAAAAAAATATAAGACATTGATTTCTTTTCGAGTGCATGAAATTCCCATCCTCTCAAGTCACCCTCTTGTTGTTGAAAAATAAGAAATCATGTGCCTGTGTTGGCGAAAATGCTTTTAGGAGGCCCGTTCTGGAGTGTCTGGTACGCAAAAGTCTGTCCCTGGCTTTTATGAAAACGCCGTGCCAAGAGATGAGGGATGAAAAACGATCCACACGTGTTGAATGTTTGATATTTCTTCCATTTCAATTCTCTCCACCCTCGGAAAGATCCTCAAGAGTCCCTGGGCTCTGGAGGATCCTCTCGACATTTTATTGAGAGATCATTTTCGAGATCCTACTCAGCCACTACAAATTTTTATGTGCAAATTTTATGGCAAGGATAAAATGTAACATTTTGAGTGGTTGAGGATAATTTTTTTTTAGTCAGTTGAAACTGAAGAGGTTGCGCAAGTGAAAGAGAGTTTTTGTTGGATGAGGGAAATTCCCATAGAAAATTTTCCATATGGCACAAATTAATTGCATATGGAGGAATATCTGAACAGAGGGTGATGCCCAACTTGTGGATATCTAATACCAGGACGTTTTTTCAGAGCTATATAAGTCGGGAATTGAGCTGGAGTGGTTCCCATAAGAGCCACAGGTCGTTGCACACGTCTCACATCTGGTATTCAAGTCAGGAGGACCAGAATGTCTCTTGCGTGATAGAGTGGTTGCGTCAGGGCTCAATAGCAAAAAACAAAATTACAAGACATCTTATTACCGTCTTTAATTCATCCTGCACTTCATCTTTTTCACCACCTCACCCCGTGAACCCAAAGTAATTGGGCACTTTTGGAATACATCATTTAATTGCCCAGATCAATGGGTAAAGAAATTATACCGCCAATTCTTTTCATCTTTATGCCATCTTTAAGACACCTTCAGAGTCCTGGTTCTTCTTTTTGTTGGACCCAGAAACCTCGTTATTTGGTAACTCCCTGATTTACACTCTCTCATCGCGAATGGCTCGTAAATCGGTTCCTAATGAGCTTGCTAAAAAATGAGATCCAAATTGATGGTTTTTAGCTATTGGGTAGCCCAAAAAGCGCGACTTTCTGGGGAGGTGATCGCCACGGTGGATCTTCTAAACAAGGTGTGAAGATACGGAGATAGATGAATGGTAGAGGCCTTATTACCATCCTCATTACATGCTTAATGATCCCCCAGTGAGTGAGGATAAATGGGATAAAATGTGAGGATATTATAGAGGTTTCACGTCCGATTGCAAATTGCATCCTAAATTCAATTTAATATCCCTCTTTTAGATCAACTACTAAAGCAATCAAGAAATGATCAAGCACAGAGTTGGAAATTGATTACCGAATGAGATAGATTAAGATTAAGAAATTCGAACTGTTTCTTATATCTGGAACTCATATTAAACTGAATAATGGAATATGAGAATGAATGAGTTACACGCATCTTCTTAGGGAAAGAATTAACAACAATATCTATGAAGTATTCTAAATATCTATATGTAGCCTATTCTCTAAGATTAACTGATAAGACAAGTTTAGCTTAAATAGAATTCTTATTCACTTTATAAAAATTAATAGTTCTTAATTACTTCTTACTGAAACTAATGCAATTAATTGAAATTGTATTTTAAGACTTTGAAATATAAATTTAAAAAAAAAACCAAAAAAAATCGAAAATGGTAACTCTAAAATTTTAACACTTTTATTTATGGTTTGTTGTACTACCCATATTTGCTATATTACCTACATTTACTAATAGGTCCCGGTCAAAATCCCGAAGGTCAAAATCCCGAAAAGCCAAAAACCCGAAAACTAAAACCCCGAAAGCCAAATTCTCAGATTTGGGCTTTTCGGGATTTTGACTTTAGGAATTTAGGATTTTCGGGATTTTGACTTTAGGAATTTCAGCGTTTGGGATTTTGGCCGGTACCATTTCTATTCCCTACAGAAAAATAAAAAGAGGTTCTACTTTTACGTTCAATTGATCTCAAAAAATTAATCTAAAAATATTTTTTTTTTAAAAAAAAGGGGGTAATAGCAAAAGCAGAACCTCTCCTTTTCAGGGAATGTACTATTCTGCTACTGATCAATCGAACAAAATATAAATTTTTTGAGTCAAGAAATTTCGAAAACTCTATTATTTTTATTTGCCCAAAGAAATTTCAAAAGACGTCCAAAAAGAACTTGAAAATAAAATTGTAAAGTGATTATATCATTTTATGGAGAATAAAATTCTCTTTGAAATTAAAAAGGAATGGATCGCCACTTAAAGAATCCTGAAAGTGTTCTAGATGGATAAATTCACTAAACTATTACTATAAGAAAATCTCAATTCGAAATTCCAAATTAGTGTGAAATTTGAAATTCCAAATTAGAATTTCAAATTCTCAAAGCTTATCGTAATTAAAGTCAAGGAATGTTCTAAATCAAAGTATAGAGTTTATATTTGAAAAATAGTCCTGTAGTTTATAAAAACACGTAAGCGTAAAGTGTACAAAAATATGTCTGAATAATTTTCTTAAAATAATCGAGAAATCTTGTCCACAGAAAAGTATGTTTTTTCAAAAAAGATCTTTAAAAATCTAGTTTCAACGACTGAATTTTTAAGATTTTTAAATGACAATTTCAGAAAATATAGCTTTGTTGACGTTATATTTTATTTGCTTAAGAACTTACTTTATGATGATACTTTACGTATCATTTGCATATTTAAAAGTTAACTAATAACGCTCTTTTAAAAAATAAAAGTAAACCTATAATGTTTTGTTCTCTAACGTTTCTGAAGTTTTAATTAATATACAATAAAAAACAATAAAACATAATAATAAAATAATTTTAAAAAAAACTAAACATAAGAATTGTGAATTGTAATAACAATTTCACTTACTTGACGAAACTTATTTCTAAAGTAATTCCTTAAAACTATTATGGCTATTTTTGTATTTTGTTATTTTATTTTTTACTAAATATTCTCCATTAATTAAAAAAATACAGATTTTTTCTAATAAACAGAATACCAAACCGTTCTCATATTCTTGATGCTATTTATGTTTTTATTAGGTTATAAAGTTCTATGATTTGGATTCGAAATTCGAAAGTTTTCAATGTGCAAAATTTTATTAGTTTGAAAAATGACAAATTTCACATTGAAATCAAGATAACTACTTTATTTGTAGGTTTTTCGAAGTATATTTTTTTTTATTTTGGAATTTAGACTTTCATAAAACTGTTTTCATTTTTACTTTTTTTTATAAAAGATATTATAATAACACCCCAGATCTTTTTCATAATTATTTAATAGTTATTTTCAGATTTAACAGAGTAATAATTTTATTGTCTTTTAATTTTATTTTATTTAGAAATGAGAAAAAGTATTCTGTTACATTTGGGATTTTGTATCAAAAATGTAAATTTTTTAATTTTTATATATTTTCAAAAATTGAAAAATTTAAAAATGAACTTGTAGAGATTGTAAAAGCCATCGTTTTATAAAACTTTTAAAATTTTAAAAATGCTCAATAGATTCCTCATCCTCCTAAAACCTTAGGGGTCATCTCAACTCTGTTCATGAATGATTACAGTGCGATGTTATGGGCACTTGAGATATAGCTCGTTGAAGAGGTTTTATTGTTATTTAGATTCACGGTATGATTTTTTGCTCATTCATCTCAATCGTCAGTTATTGCCACGGAAGAGCATAAGAAGATGTTTTTGCCGGAATAATGAATGAAGGGAACGGAAGTGAATTGAATTGCTACTGGTCCATGAAAAATGTATGCACAAGAGCTGATTGCACCAACTCTCCAAGTGCCTGCACAAAATGCGCCACTTGAATAAATTCCCGGAATTTATTCCTTTCGTGGCGACAAAACTATGTGCAAATAGATGGCAACTAATTGTTCATTGAACCCCAACCGCGACTACCCAAAGATCTTCAGTGTCACCAAACCGATTGCTTTATATAAAAGTCTCTCGGCTGAAGATTAACACAAAAAGAGAATTCCTGGTCATTGTCTCCTGCAGCGAACCTTTGTTCATCCACGGTGGTGCCTCAATACCTGTCTCGAGTGTTCAGTGCGTCTTTTTTGTCCACCCTCCATCGTCTTTGGTGCGGCAACGTGAGCCTAATCACATGTGTTCACCCTCACTAAGAGCGTGGCCCTTATTCCAATTTCGCATATGGCCCCCGAAATGTTGGATGGATGGGCACACGAGAGGAACGGAAGCAAAAAACCGCACCTCAAGTCCTCCTTTCTGCCTCTTAATGAGTCGCTCCTGTCTTGTGACTATGAATAATGTGTGGGACTTGCCATGAACTTGAGACGTTCGCATGCAAAATCCCATTGAGAGCGTCAAATCATGTGGCAGACAAAGAACTCTTTTCAAGATCTTCCAAGGCTCGTGGCACTGAAATGATTCCTGTCCTTTAGTTCCTAAACATTGGGTGGAGAAGTGCGGTTTCGGATATATCTAAACTCGATCACAAGTTTAGGGATCAAAACACAAGTCTATGATAATATGATTCTTTTTCCAGATTGTTATTTTAGTTAATTTAAGTAGATTTTGACTTTTAACCGTTATTGCTAAATGTCAACAGCACTATTCAAAATTAGTTAATTTACCAAAATTAAGGTTATAGGTTTGAAAACCTATAATCTGGTAGATACGTTCATATTACTAAAAGAAATACATAATGTAGATGAGCTAAAGATGGATAGAAAGAAAAGAAAAGAAAATAGTTTCTAGAGAATATCGATTTACCGTAATGTCAGCGAGGACCGTAAGTCAATATCTCATACCGTTTAGTTTCTATGAAATACAGGAATAGTGTTCGGTCAGTTCAACTTGATGAATTTTAAACATTTTTTAAATAGGTTGACACAACGTTTCAGAGATGTTTCTTTAGTTCTTCAGACATTATTTTGGTATAAAATTTATAGCCATGAAAAAGGACAAACATCCTTGAAATGTCGTGTGAAGCTAGTTAAGGTATAAATTTAGACCTGAAATGTATGATACAAAAAGGGTTCAATGATACACAAAGAGTGTGGTGTAATGGCATCGACCAATCTAGCCTTTCTATACAACTCTTTTTCGTTATTCTCAGTTCGGACCAGTACATATCACAACCACCAAAATCTGATGAACCTTCGCCAGTATTTCTCAATTTTTAAATATTTTTAATAGGTATCTTAATAAATCAATATCTACCATCTCATCGAAACCGACAACCTGGCCGATTCCTTCCTTAATATAGGCTTCCAATGAAGGGGACCATAGGTGGGTACTCATCCCGGCCTCCCAGTTTAATCTAGACTAGTCACAAGTCAGGAAACACTTGATCCCGTCCTAGAGGCCGGTAACCCCAAGATAAGTCTTCCATGCTCCCCTACCTCTTACAGACCCCGAAGGTTTCAAGCCCATTACCCGGGATAGCAGTAGTCTCACTACAACACCGGTCTAGGATAAGGCATAAAGATCCTTCGGTTAAACGGTCACCTCCCGTTCACCATCTTTAGGGTTTTACTCTACGGTCTGCTTGAATGCTTTTGGCCACACCCCTTTGCTCAGCTAAAAGGATAGATCATCCGACAGGATAGCGGTCTGAGCAACGAGATGTTTTTTTGTTAAGGCCATTTTCAAGACCCCATGCTCCACATGCTCCTATTTTATTGCCATTTATTTCAAAGACTTCATTTCCATTTAACCACATCATAGGGATTAGGGAGAGAGGTCTTTGGTTAAAGGGTTTATTACCAATAAGTACCAGATAGAAAAGTCTATTAGAACTATGACGTAGCGGCTCTGGTAAAGGATCTCATATTCAGTACAAAGTATAGTTTAAAAAGCAACTAGTTTAGTCTCACCCAATACCTTACCTTAACTCTTTATTAAACAACGTAATAAGTTATACTACTTCATACATTAAGTGTCTAAAAATAAGCTAAATAAGTCGAGAAGTAAGGGGAGTTGGGGTTACATTAAAAACGCTATTTTTCACATATTTCTAAAGTAGTTGAACCTAGCCATAATATAATTTATGTTAAAGCACAGCTTTCTTCATAAATATTTGAAAAATAACGTTTTCAACGTAGCCCCAGCTCAATGTAGCACCACTTTCCCCTATTTAAAATTTTATGAAATACTGTTGAGTAGTTTCATAATATAGCAAATTGTCCATGCTTTTTTTTAATGAAAATTGATTGCCTTCAGATAAAATTCTAAAATGGACGGAAGCCTATGTAAATCTGATTAACTTCCATCAGGAATTAAGTATACTTGTGGCCTCTGTCTTTACTTATGGCCTCCTCAAAAAAAAAAACACCACAGTACAATGCCACAAAATGATTTAGAAAAACCTCAAATTTAAAAGCTGCCATGAGACCATAAAAGACATGTCATAAGTTATGCTGTCACCCTATTTAACATTAATATATTTAGGAAACGCGTTAAATTAATAAAGAATTTACAAAATATTAATAAAATATTTAATAAATACTTCTGGAAATCCGAAAACGTTAGCATAATATTATCTAATGCTAATTTTACCCTTACTGTGTTATCACACTTGCACATTAAAATTTTAATATGATTCACATTAATTGTCGCTGGTGAGAGTCCAAATGTGTAACTTGTGTGTTTGAATCATTTTATATTCAAAATTTGATCTATTTGTTGATAAAAAGGTATACTTGGCCCGCAAAATTTGATATAAATTGATTTATGCGAAAAATTAATGCGATTTTCTCATTAATTTTTGAATGTAAAAAATATTTATGCTTTAGGTAAATTTGAACTTACTTTTGCAGGCCAAGTTTACTTCTTTATCGAGAAATAGAAAAACCCCAAATACTAAGTGGCTCAAAGACACAAATAACATATTTGGACGCTCACAAGCGACAATTAATGTAAATCACATTAAAATTTTAATGTGCAAGTGTGATAACGCCGTTATGATAATGATCCAAAATCATACTTTCTTTAAAAGGCTGTAAAAAAAATTTCGGTTCTTTTGCCAAAAAAATCTTATAAGGCACATTTATTAGCTTTATAATACAGCTCTCCAAGAAATAAACTTTGAGATGAAATATTAAATTAGATCCTGAGGCATTATTATTTTAATAGAGAATTGTGAAACAATGATACAATGATGCCCGGTGCTGTATTTCCCTTGCACTTATCCTTTTATAACCATAAAATACTTACAATTAAATGTAAAATTGTTTAATGCCTATTATCTTGACGCAATTTAAAAAAAAATCAAATACATTTTGAAAGGCTATTCTTATTTTAGAAAATTGATAAAAGAATTAAAAAATCCATCTCTCCTTTCCAGCGAATATTTAGATTGTTTGCTAACTCTGTTCTAAAAGTTACCTCGATTCGGAGTTCGGAGGCAATGAGATGGAAATGGGTCTTGACCGTCTTGACTATAAGCCGTTCGAGTGTAAAAGTTATTGGCTCAGAA
The DNA here is from genome assembly GCF_024763615.1 of Phlebotomus papatasi. Lineage (NCBI taxonomy): Eukaryota > Metazoa > Arthropoda > Insecta > Diptera > Psychodidae > Phlebotomus > Phlebotomus papatasi. Next base: position 13,868,943 of record NC_077224.1, on the reverse strand, counting down.
TTCTGAGGACCACTGTGGTCAAGAACTAATAAAGTATCGAGAAAATCCGCTTAAGTCGATACTGTGGACAAATTGTACTCAACGTGGGTGCTCGGGATAAGTTAATTAATTTTAACGGCCGTCTTCCAATAAAATTCTGTGTAATATCTCAATTTACGATACTCTCCCGACCCTATTACAATATTTTGATACATATCCATTGAGGAGAACGATGTCATGCGGGCATAAATTAATGTTTGGCACAGAATAGAAGCCAGTCGGTATTCGATGTGATTTCAAGCAGAGTATCAAAAGGGTCCCTGGGATCGGGGCACTGTGCGTTGGAGAGAATGTCGAGAGGAGGACAATGGGGTCCAGGAGCGAGTGAAATCCTCAGCAGGAGTTACCTCGTGAGTATTCCTGGAATTACATGCGCGCCACTGAATTTGTGTCTTGGACCAAAGGAGAGAAAGGTATTTGTTCGATCGCCAGGGGAGAAATTTTCAACCCTGCTGGACATTTTAACATTGATGGAGTGGTTGATGCAATGATCCTCAACCCCTATGATCTTCAGTTATTTTGCCGTGTCCCCTTCTTTTTCAGAGAATTTATTATACGGGACATTTTTGTCGTATTTCAAATTTCAATTCAAGTCCTGACTTTGGAGCTGAAACGCGATTTTTTTGGATAATAGAATCTTTGCACCCTCGTCAAAGGAGTGAAGATCTCTCCAAGACGATTTCAAAGGAGGAACAAAGAAAGAAGCCCTCATAAAAACCTCTTCAGTCGAACTAGCAAAGAGAGAATAGCTATGCTAATTAGGACTACCTCGGTCTCTCAAAGACCTAGACAAGTGCTTAGAGTCTGAGGATCGTGTTTCAGCATTTTTTCAGGAGGAAGTGGGCGGACTCTGACCTTAAGAATGAGAAACGGGAAGACAGGTCGCGTGTCGGTCGTGTGTTCTTCCGTTTCCCCTTACCCAATGTTCCCGGGCGCGATATTGCAAATGACTTGTGTAAGTTGTCTTAAGCATGCGCTCGTGAAATAACAAGTAAAAAAGCCCTACCCTAAGATAATAACTGCTCCCCTTTTGATGGATGTTTCACATGGGAAACACTTTATTGTGCAATTAATATTTGTGCCTGAGAACATGGTCTGAATTTCAGTGCAAGATACTGATCTTCTCTGCTGCCAAGATAATTAAGTATTTTTATGTTCTGTCGCTCATTAAAGTCACGAATCACTCGGACAGGCAAGGACTTATCGTGAGATTTTTCCATAGCTCTTTCTGCTAAAAGTAATTGATCATTTTGTGAGCAAAACACCCTTAATAGTTAATTCTTTCCAGAAAAATGTAGTATTGTCATTAAAAATGGCACTAAAGTTTGAAACACTTTAAATAGACAAAATCTTTTTAATTAATTTTTTTTAAAGAAAAACAAAATTAGAAAAGTGCGCAAAGTTGTTATGTTTATTTTTAAAGTTCATTTGCGGAATTTTATAGGTTAGTACAATTAGCAATTAATAGGAGTTTCAATGAAAAATTCTCTAAGGTCATCTAGGACAAGGCTTTCAGGTTTTGCACACACTCTGGCTTCGGACGCTTTATATTTTTCCTACATTCCTTTAATGAATCTGTGCTAATGGTAATATATAATTTAATAACAAGTCTTAAGTTACACATTTCCCGAAAAATATAGATCAGAATCATTAAAAGGATAAGGAAAATTATGAAAAGTTCGAAGCCAGAATAGGTGTGAAACCTAAAAGCTTTCCCCTATATCTTTATGAAATACAAGAAGGATAATCTCCAATGTTTTATAAAACTAGGTCATACAATTTTTGAATAAAATTTCACCTTCTTAGGGGTTAATGATCCCCATACTTAATTGACGAGGGTTTCAGGGTTTTAAGTTTCATAAAGCTCTTACCAAATGCTCCACGGATCCCTTACCGTTTATTTTTTTAATTCTTAAGACTTTTTTTTGAGTTTCTTAGCGTTCCAGAAACGGTTATTTTCACACTTGTTTTTACGTGTTTTACGGTATAAGTTACTCCTTGTTTATTAATTTCATAAACTATTTTGTTCCTAATACAATTTGTATAAATTTTGCAAGAATTTGTACTAATTAATAGGGGCACGAAAGGTACTAAATAGTTAGATTTTTGAAATAGATGATAGTGTTATTTTTTGAAATTTGGTGAAAAAAGTCAAAATACTAAATTGCTAAGTGAATTTTATGATGAAGTGAAGACTCTGAAAGTTTCAAAATATGCCACATGACTTTAGTAGTAATGCTGGTTTATCCATTGAGCCGATTAGTCACCAATGACTAGGTTCTCTTATCCTTCGGTAGGCATTTGCTCCTTTAACCCTGATATATATTGGAAGTGGATCAATTGTAGAAATCCGAAATGAAAAATATATTGAATTGAATTGAAATTGAAATTGAATACGAATATAAATTAAATTTAAGATTTAATCAATTGATTTCCTTAATTTTCTTACTTTATGTTATATTACTACTAAACACATTCTTTATATGGGTTCTGCATTTTTTAATATTTCTTTTTGAATTGGTTTTTTAATGTTGAATAAATTGAATTTTAAATGAATTAAATCAATGAAAAATTTATAATTTTTCAAGATCAATTCACATCTTTTACAAATTCACGAATTGATAGATAGATAGATAGATAGATAGATAGATAGATAGATAGATAGATAGATAGATAGATAGATAGATAGATAAAATTATTCATCGACAATTTTTTAGAAGTATAATTTCGTTTTGATAAGAGACTTTGTAGTTTTCAGTCCCTACCGTCGTTTTAACGTTGGTGATTAACCCCTAGAGCAAAACGGTTCAATTAATTTAATACATTCTTCTAGTTTTTGTAACAGAAATTTATATTTCTTTCTAAAGTAAGGTTCATTCACTATAGTTTTAAGCCGCGCCCCATAAAAAACAATAAGTGTATAACATAAAATCCAGTTTTCCCTCACAAGAAACCTATCGCACACTTAAAGCTCGGCATCGAGTCAGTATAATTTCATCTAATAAAATTAATTTTACTTAGCCTAAGGAATTTAATTTTTCACATATTCTGATTTTCATCAAAGATTAAAAAAAGGTAAAACATTTTTGGTAGGGTAAGTGTGAAGTCCTATGTTTGAAGTGCAATATTATTAATTCATATTGATATTTTTTGTTACTTCCTTTTCGGAAAGGTTGTGTGGAACCTTGAAAACTAGTTTATCATCTTTGTTTTCTTTAAATCACTTCCTAAAATATTGAAAAAATTATAATAATATGGATATAGCTTTGGGTAGTATTCCGGCCACTTTGAGTGAAATACCGACCACTTTTTTTCTGACTACGTTTTGTGACGCAACGGATAGCAAATTTCAAATTCAAACGGAACGAGTTTAATATTTAATTTAATGCGTTTATATGACCCACAAGCCCTGAGATCTTCCGTGTAATTTGTCTTGAAGACCTGAAGATTGGCATCTCAGATTTACGCGCAGATTCCCGTAGAAATTTGCCCTTCCTGAACTCTTCCAAGGCCTTTTCCACATTATCTTTTTCATAGAAGTGATGGTTTTTTTTTCTGGATATTGTAGAACTCAGAAATTGAAAAAAAAAACACAAAATGAATGAGAAATTTAGGAAAGCAAAAGATGCTGCCGGAATAGGCAACATTACCTCACCGGAGAGACCCTCACAAAGTATATACTTTTTTACGCGAAATACAGGATCCAGCTGGGATATTTTACTCGAAATTTAAAGATTGATTCACTATTAACATAAACAGGAACAATCTTTAATGAAAACTAATCAATTTTAATGAAAAACACCGAAGGAAAATCCTCTGCACTTCACCACAAATCACAAGACTGATAGAAACATAAAAGATCTGTCACATTTTTTTTGTAAGATTCTTTCCACACTGAGTTTTTACAATACAATTTAAATTCAAATTATACTTAAAATTTAACGGTCTTTGTGTTAATATATTCTAAAATGAATAAATATCTAAAAGCAAAATTAATTCATTGACTATTCGAAGATTACATACATAATTTTAATTAATTTATTTGCTTGGCCGAATTTATACTCAAAGTGGCCGAAATTAGAAGCTGGCCGAAATTTGGCACACTTCCCCTATATATCCTATAATTTTGTATAATTGGCGTGAAAAATAACAGAAAAAATTATTAACTGAATGATACAAGGTGAGGTTTATCTTCTTCATAATTAAATTTCGTTGAACGAAAAGAATATCGATTTTTTTCTTTTTTTTTTCTAAATTCAAAATTTTGCTCCGAAAATGCATTTATATAAAAACTTTGACTAAAATGATTTCGCAATTATCTTCAATTATTTTCACTTATTACTTATTACTTATTACACTATTACTTTCAATCTAGCCTAAATTTTGCCCAATAATGATAAATCGATAAGAATTTCACTTTTGTTTAACAGACCATTCATGCTGATTACCCATTGTCCCTTCCTGCAAATTTGGTGATAATTGCAGAAGAGATAAAAATCCTTCCAGCTTCATTAGCCACACAAAAAGCCTGGGAATACATGGGAAATTCCTCTGTGAGGGAGGAATTGTGTCCATCAAAAGATCCATCTGTCTCTTCTCACGGAAACCTCTAATCAATGACGGTTCAATTAGGAGAGTTTGAACGCTAAATTGTTCTGTGTCATGCAATAATTTTCCCTTCGATTTTCAGTTACAGAGAATAGGTGTTAATAGAAAATATTGTGTAAGGAAATGCAAAAATAAAATAAAATAGAAGTAATTCAGCATTATACATTTACTTCATTTACTACTTGTTTATTGGGGTCATTAAATATTGAAATTTTAATGTCCTGTACTAAAATTTAATTGTGAAGAATTCGATAAAATAATTGTATTGAGAATTCATTATAGAGAAAAGGGCAAATAAAGTTTTTATTTTTGATCAATTAGTTTTTCTCTTGTTCAAAAAGCATTTACTTCTCTGTAGAGGCATTGTTGAATAAAAAGTCTTATAATCTACTTATCTTGGTTCCGCCTTTGTGAGTACTAAAAGTGAAGTGGCGCAGTTTTAAGTAAGTATTTTAAAGGTGCATTGAGTAGTGAAAGTCTTGGCTCTATGAGGCAACTGTGTTCCTTCTAGAAATCGACTTAGTACAGACATGTACTAAAACCACTAAACCACTATCAATAGTGTCAGAACATTGCTGATATTTCTCTTAAAAGAAATTTTATATGAAAGTGAGAAAAAAATTACAGCCATTATATTTATAAATTTAGTACTTTTTCATCTAATGTAATTTTGTGGACTTATGATAGCCAAGATAATAAAGCAAAAAATCTCTTAAAATATGTTTTTGATTATACAATTAGTAGATTTAATGTGGTTATTGATTGTGTCATTATACCGATGCTTAATATTGGAAGGATCACAGTAAATATGTACTAAATCTTCTTCAAAAAAAATAATAAATAAGAGAAAATATAAACTATTGACTTAAAATATAACAATAGTTTATTTTTTCTCTGTTTAATCACTTTTAATGCCTGAGATGTTATATTATTTCATTTAGAATGCCAAAAAATATTTGTACTAATTCTGTACTAAAATATTATCCTTAAAAAATTCAAACAAATTTGGCTTTTGTGTAACTATTGGCAGACGAAAGATACATATCCTAAAGATAATTTAAGCAAATTGATTATCTGATGCTCAACTTCAACCTGTTTGAGACTTTTCAATGTTATAGCTCCATTAAACCACTTTTGTTGCCCTAACACCCTGATTCTTTTGCAAAAATCCGGCAAAAAGTGGTTAGTGCACCTTCAGAGATGCAATAAAAAATAATTGTGGGTCTTTTAGTCGTCTCTTAGGATGGAACCACATCAGGAAATCTGAAAGAATTTTCTGTAGTGAGGAAAAAAAATCCCCAGAAGACTCTTTGAATTCCATTGAGTGTCGAGACGATCCAGTGAAATGCAAACTTCCTGCCACTCTTCGTATCAAATTACTGACTCTTCCACTGTTTTACTTCTTCCAGCTTCTGAATTTGTTCCAAATTCACACAAAAATACAATCGAACTTGTTCTCCTGCCACAGATCCCTCAACCAAACACAAATTCTGCGAAAAAACAGACAAGTCTGTCGGTTAAGGGTGGTTTTCTCATGGGGAAGAACCGTGGAAATTTTCTAGGGTGACTGACGAGGCGAAACCGAAAGGATACCAAACAAAAGACTATGGACAGGAGACCAAAAAGAAAGAGTAAATAATTTCCCAGATATATTGGGAACCCCAGAAACAAAAAAAAAACTTTTTCAGGGTTGTTTACCATTAATAAAAAAATAAATAAATTGAGAAACGTTGAACCAACGCGTGTTGTAAAAATTTATTGTAATTTCCGGAAGTAAGGAATTTTAAATCGGATATTAAACTGTTTTTTTCTAAATTGTTTTGCCAACGTCATTCTCATATTGTAACATTACCAATACAACGACCACAGAAATATAAGAGGACAGGTAATTACAAGTTGATGGAATTGCGAATATTTATGAATGTTCAATATTTTATTTTTTAAATTTTTTTTATGGTGAAGAAGTAAAAAAAACAAAAGAACGATCTTAAGAATTTGTGCGTTTATTCAAATAAGTCAATGTCACGGAAAAAATAGTTTATTTAAATCTTGATATTGGCATACTTTCTCATAATGACTTTGCTGTTAACAAGCTCTTGATTTGCAAGTCAAATCCTAATGAATTTCTTAATAATATTATTAATGATACCATTCATTGGCGATTTGCAAATTTACATTCTTTTCTTGGAAAAGATATTCAAAAGAAACATGAGTATTGCTAATCTATTTGAGTAGAAAATTATGAATGTGATATTCATATTTATTAAGAAAAACATAAATTTCACCTCTACAGGAGGAAAATACCTAAATAAATGCCTAAATATGTAGAAAACGGAAGTGCCACATTAATATCCTATTAAAGTCTGAAATGGAATTTTGCACCAATTTCTTTTTCTAATAATTTACAGCGATGATTAGGATGCAAAATAGGTTCGATTTTTCATTTGTGAAGAGAATTAATTTTTGAAAGAAGATTTAATAACATTTATTACATATCAAATAGTGAAATAAACTACTTCACAGAAATAGAAAAGAGCTACTTTACATTAATGGCATGGATTTCTTAAAGTATCCTATAGCATATTTGGAAAGAAATATTCAGTAAAATCATGCAGGAAAAGCACCTCTAATATCTAAAACAGGAATGAGTATGAAAAACTCCGCCTAAGAAAAATAGACCACGCCCATATTAAAAAAAAACAGAAATGAAACAGCAGATTGTTAAGTTCAGTAGGGTAAAGTGATATAATTTGGAATTAGTGTTACAAGTTGGACAATTCGTCAACATGGCTTGATAAATACAGTACAAAATTTGTTTTCAAGCACAAGGAACCAAATTATAAAACTAAAGCATTAAAAATATACAAATAAAAATGAAGTATTAAATATATCAAGACAAAAAGCCCTGTCCAAATTGTACCACTGTCCAACTTATACCACTTTACCCTACTCGAAAATATTCTGCAATAAAAAATTTACATTTAGAAATACTAGAAGAGGGCCAGATTTAAAAATTCCACATCAATTAAAGGCCACGCCTATTTGTCTGCTTATTTAGTCCCGCTCAAGATCTTACGGCTAGCCATTTAAATGAAGTAAAGGTAGCGTCAGAATAAACGGTTCTTACTTTATAATATCTGAAAACTTCAAGTGAAAGGGGTGCAAAGCATCCCAGACTTTGCGAAATGCTCGAACTCGTGACTTAGATGCTATACCACAAAAAGACTTTCGCAACATTCACAACATACATAAACCGTTTCATAAATTACTCAAAATATCGCCTAAAATAGCTTAGAAACCGGTTCTGATTTATCAAAAATTGCAAGACCATTCCAACGACTCCAAACACGATCACATTCAGTTGATAAATGCGATATCTAAAGCCCCTATGACCTTTGACCTTGAAAAACCATTATTAAGAATAATTCAACAAGGTTTTCGTATATGGTCTAATATCCAATGGAGTAATTTCTAAATTAAACGTTTCCCTTCGATTAAAGGGATTCAATAAATTCGGCACTACTTGGAATAAAATTATCTAATCTATCCGTAAAATTGTAAAACTGTATGTATTGTAAAATGTTTACGTGATGAAATCGGTTGTGGTTTGAATACATGGGTTGAATTGAATCGAAAACTTCAACCCAATTATACAGAAAAGCCGAAGCAGATTCATATTTCCTGTGCCAAATTGAATCTACTTAGTACTGAATCAAAGCTCAAATCCTTCTCACAGGTTCTTGAAAGACAATGTAAAGCGGTAAAACACTGATCGTAATGCCCTAAAAAACACATTTACGATTAAAGCTGAGAGACGGATTAATGTATTTGTAATCAAAATAATGATCAAATTACAAAGAAGTTGGCCAACGTATACTATCTCTGGTCCTTTACCACCAAACCTACCGATCGTGTTTGGTAGTTTTTCGGTCAAAGGTAGTTTTTTGGTCCCTATTATACCCTCCGACGCTGCTGGGACCGGAGGCAGCCAAAATTCCGAACGTCAATATCCCGAATATTCAAAATCCTGAAATAATTTCCCAAGACGCAGAAAATTTCCCTTTGCCTCCAATAAGCGCAGATGTGTGAGTAGCTATGACTTTTAAGAATTCGGGATTTTGGCTTTCGAGATTTTCACCGAATTCCATGACACCACGGGGAATCCGAGACACTTCCAAACTTGGTTTGACCAGTGATATTTTTTCTTAGTCATTTGTTTTTCTATATTTTTTTATCTTTTTTAATTCTTTTTGTAAATTTTTCTTTTACTTATTTTGTTTATTTGCTTGCCACGCATTTCTAAGAGGGTTGTACCCTATTTGTTGTGTGTTTTTTTTTCACTAAAAATTGAAATAAAAATTAGAAAAACCAAGGGTGACATGATAACTTCTTTTCGATAGTATCGACTGTCGATTTTAAAAATTTTAAATGATAGTTACATTTTTTATGGATGTTACAAATCTTTATCAACAGTCACATTCTCTTAAGAATGATACAATAAGTTCTCCAATAATGTTTAAAAATCTATTATTCACTCAATTTACGAGATACAGATTTATCGATACTATCGATTCGATAGTATCGAAAAGTCATCATTCCACCTCAGATTACATTTCCCTCAGTTTTTGACTAATCTGACTCTCGAATTAAGCCGAGAAACAGCTTACTTTGTGGAACACTTATGGTAATTTAGTGAAATTATTATTTTGACTATAATTACGTTAAGCCGTCTCTTGGTTTAAGTCGTAAGTGTGATTAAGGCATAAACTATCTTGATATTTTATATAGTATCCTTCAGTTTCAAAACCATTCATGATAATTTAGCGTTTTAGATCGACAAAGAAGTCTGAATGTTATTAAAAATCCTATAATGGGTATGGTCTATTTTTTAATGAACAGAACTTTCCAAATTCGTACACTTAGGTATGACATCATGAAACATTATCTAAGGATTACTCTAAGGAACATTTTAAGAAAAATTATCAGGCATTCTGAAGATAAAATAAGGAATCTTACCTGCATTCTTGAAATAGGTAAATGGTAAGAAGTATGTACCTAACAAAAACAATTTAAAAATAGTTTAATTTTTGGACAACAATATTCTAGACGATCAATCGGTTCGACGAACATTCATGATCGCTGGTATATAGAATGTTTGGGCATCTTCCAAAGTCCTAGTGTAGGATATGTGACGTTGTTTTGTTTGAAGTTGATAATGATTCGGGAAAATAGCAATCATAAAGACATAATTACGGATACGAATAAAATTGTCCGGAAATTATACGTTTTCTTGTTTTTTTCGATGATTACTCTATCAGTTCTGGAGCTACAAGCTAAACGGTACGAGAAATATCCTTCAGGTCTTTCCTTATTTAGTTCGAGGTATTTATCAGGCAATTTATAAAGTAATTTCAGTTGGTTTTAAATCGATAGAAGTTCAAACATCGAAAATTAAATATAATTTACGGAGTTGTTATTTCTGAGTTTCTCTATTTTGTATTTGGTTCCTTGTCCCACTTTCCCCTATCAATTATATTCCAATAAGTCTATTAATAATCTTCGTAACCAACGAAAAATGTGGTTACTGTTTAGCATAAATGCAATTGCAAACACTGCCCTGCATGAATGCAATAACATGTAAAAGAAAATAACTGAATGAGAGCTTCATGACTTTTGTCACGCAGTATTACGAATGATAAGGTCGCAAATCATTGACTCTATTGTCTTTATGAATTATTATCGAAATAAATTTGAATTTATGCCTTGTAATGTTTAGTTTTCGTGTGACTATGTATTGTCATGGGCTCATTTTTGGTATGAAGCCAAATGTAGCGGATATCGATGAAATACCACAAAGTCTCATGGGCGAACACGAAAAATAATTATTGAATGAACTCTTGATGACCCCTGTGTCATCATATATTCCCCAATATTTCCCACTGACTATAAATACAACCACCTGAACTTTCGATCGTTCAGTCAAACCATTGTCAGTTCCCAAATACTTTTCCTCTGTGATTTGTGTATTGAGGCATCTTTAGGACCTTGGTGTGGGTTAAGTGATAGTGCAATGGGGGTGGAACCTATGTATATTGAACACCCATGGATTTACTCAATCGGATTGATGCTGACACCCTTTGTGGTGGGAGGCCTAGGATTGTTGGCTTACTACATCTACTGGAAGAATTCAAGACTGTACATTATGGGTCAGAAGATTCCAGGACCACCGATAATTCCGTTTTTCGGAAACGCACATATAGTTATAGGATTTAGTACCCATGGTAATAACGTAATTTGGAAAGCTTTGCTTGACGGCATAGCTTTAAGTTATAACGGTGAAAATCGTAGTGGAACATTTTGTGGAGTCTAACTGTTTTTTTTTTTGGTTTCTTCAATGCGTAGAGGTCTTCAATATATTCACGAAATTGAGTAATATGTATGGGGGCGGTGAAGTGGCAAGGATATTCATCGGAAATAAACTTGTAGTTTTCCTAACGAACCCTAATGACGTAGAGATCATCCTCAACAGCAATGTCCATCTGCAGAAGTCTGATGAGTATCGCTACTTCAAACCCTGGCTCGGTGATGGTCTCTTGATCAGTTCCGGAGAGAAATGGAGGAATCATCGAAAGATTATTGCACCGGCCTTCCATCAGAACGTCCTCAAAACCTTCGTTAACATCTTCAATAGCAATAGTAGGGCAGTTATTGAGCGGTTAGCTAAGGAAGAGGGTAAGGTGTTTGATGTCCATGAGTATATGAGTGAGGTAACAGTAGACATTCTCCTGGAGACGGCAATGGGAACGGAGAGAGCAACCCAGAATCACGATGGTTTTGAATACGCCATGGCTGTTATGAAGTAAGTTCTTGAACGATTCCAAAAACAATAACTCCTGGAACGGTTTACTTACAGAATGTGTGACATCATACATCGGAGAACCTACAGGGTTGACCTAAGGTATGATCCTCTATTCTACTTCACAAAGACTAAGAGAGACCAAGAGAAATATCTAGGAACAATTCATGGTTTGACTTCAAAAGTTTTCCGTGACAAGAAGAGGAATTTCCAGAAGAGTCTCAGTGAGGGACATATGCCAAAACCGAGTTTTGAAGAGATCATAGCCAATACGAAAAACTCGGAAACTACCAACGGTTCGACGGCTAGTAAATTGTACAAAGGACTACGGGATGATCTTGACGAGCAGGACGAAAATGATGTTGGGGAGAAGAGAAGATTGGCTTTCCTGGATCTCATGATCGAACTATCTCATGTTGGACCTAAGCTGAGTGACGAAGAGATCAAGGAAGAGGTGGATACCATTATGTTTGAGGGTCACGATACGACAGGTATGACAACGTTAGAAAAATTGTATCTAGAATTAGGATATAAACAAGGAACCTTTGGGATCTTTTAGCTGCGGGATCGAGCTTCTGTTTGTGCCTTATGGCCATCCACAAAGACGTTCAGGAGAAGGTTTATCAAGAACAGAAGGCGATCTTCGGTGACTCAGACCGCTTCGCTACCTTTGCCGATACCGTTGAAATGAAGTACTTAGAGAGGGTCATTCTGGAATCCCTAAGACTCTATCCCCCAGTTCCTATAATTGCCAGGTAGATTCCAAAACTTCAATCAATTTGCAACTCAAGCTAACAAATCGTTCCTCAATTAGGAAAGTCAATGAAGATGTCAAGATCGTAACTGGAGGTCATGTCATCCCTAAGGGTACAACAGTTGTAGTAGGAACTTATGTGGTTCATCGAAGACCAGAAATTTATCCCAATCCCACTGTATTCAATCCTGACAATTTCCTCCCGGAAAAGACCCAAAACCGACATTACTACAGCTACATCCCCTTCTCTGCAGGACCCAGAAGTTGCGTAGGCAAGTATCCCAAAACCCCACCTTCCCTTGATCCCCATACAACTAACTCTCCTATCTTCCAGGCCGGAAATTTGCAATGCTTAAACTGAAAGTACTTCTATCGACAATCGTGAGAAATTTCCACTTAAAGTCAAATCTCACAGAGGAAGACTTCCAGCTTCAGGGAGACATTATTCTCAAGAGAGCTGATGGCTTCAGACTAGAGATCGAACCGAGGAAGAAGGCAGCACAGTGATCCACTGTGAAGGAATTTTATGGCAATGTCTGTACCATTATCATTATAGGGTTAGTATCGTAATTAAATAATAATAATCTATTCAATAAAATCTTCTCTTAATACCAATTAACGTATCATTGAGTTAATGTAGATAATTAAAACATCTCAGGAGTGCAAAAATTGCTCTAGAGCGCACATCTTGTTATTTTAATGTCTAAAAGAGGTTGAGTTGAAATTAAAACGTGATTTTTGTGCTATAGGGGAACTTGTGGTTATAACATTTCTTTTGGGATACAATTTAGTGTCAAAATTTATTTTGTTTAACATTGTAACATTTTGCAAATGGGTTTTTGAGAAAGAATTTAACAATAAAAATTAAATGAGATAGTTTATACCGTTCCCAATTTTTAGTATTCAAGCATTATATCCGATAGACTTAATGATGGAATTATCAAGGTTATTTTTATTTTATAATTTTTTTTGTATGTAAATATTTAGAAATTTAAATAAAATAAATTCATAGACAACAAAGAATTGTAAATAATCAGCATTATTGATATTCATCCACAATGAATATAACCAGGAAATTTTAGCCACTTCAGAGTTGTATTGAAATTCAGTCAAGGACTATAAAGGGCAAGGAGTGCTAAGAAATATTAATTTAATCGGATTTTTGATTAGTGTCTTATTCATGGGGCGGATATCAGGTTCGATGTGACGTATTTTTCTCATAGTACCTACGTATAATAAAATTGGTCTTTCTAGTGGAATTCTTAAACGACTTTGAAATGATTGAGCTCTCCAATCACATATTGTAAGATAATTATATGATCTTTTTTCTGATCGAGAGGTGCATAAATGCACTTCATACTAAACCGAGAAAGAAATCGGAATTCAAAGCCGATTTTCCGAACGATACGATTTTTGCAAAACATTGGAAGATCGATAGAATCTTTGCAAAAATCAGCAAATAGGAAATATCTTTATGAAAAATCCACAAATTGGACCAATGCAATGGCAATCATTAATATTTTATCGCAGATCGACATATCGATAGATCTTTAAGATCTTTGCGGAGATCGCGATATTTGTGTATTCATCGACATGTGAAGAATTTCGGTCCGATGGGGTGTAGCAAGAAGTGACGGAAACACTAGACCTTTCTTGACTTTCGCAATCTTCACTTCTTGCTATTCATCGACAAATCAAAACAATTCTTGCATAGGGGAGAGCGCGCTACCTTCGGACGAGTCAAGCTTCAGATAACTCAATATTCTTCAATGTTCTTAAGCTTCTTAAGGGATTTAACCAATGGCTCTCTTCAGGAAATTTGAAACATTGAACAACTTCAAATTCTTCGAACAATACATTGAAGAAAATGTGTGTTCGAAGCTTGAGTTTTATCAATAGACATTCATGATCATTGCCGACATGAACAGAATGGCACGATCTTTGCTTAAATTGATAAATCAGGAATGATCTTTAGATAATTTTCTGCCAATAAATTAGATATAAAGGTCATTCCCGGATTCAATTCTTCCTAGAATTATCTTTGTGCAAAATTAGCAAATTATCAGTACAATAATATAGATTGACAAATTGATTAGATATCTCGTCAGTTAAATCAGCATTTATCGTAACTTCATTTTTGCGATTTTGAGATATATACATATTTGGAATCAGCGTAATTTTGTTTATTAAACGCACTTGTGAAAAAGAAACTTTTATAAGCCCAATAAAAAATATTTTAAACAAAAATTATCGTAAGTGCCCTTAATTAACAAAAATTTATCAAAATTTGTCGTAACTTCCATTTTTGGGGAAGTTACGACAAATTTCCATACAAAATTTTCAATAATCAGCATTTGCCGTAACTTCTTTTGCTGACTTGCGTGGCTTGTAATTTGCAGCAAAATTGCAATATTTTTCAATAAAACGTTTATAAACTCTTCCAAATATCGAAAGACAGTGCGAATAGTGTAACATGAAATCATTTTAATTCAATATTTGCGAGAAAAAAGTGAGAAAAAATCCCTACCCATCTGTCATTAATTCAAAACAAAACAAGCGACGTGGCGCACAAAATTTATTCAATAAAACTTTTGAAATAAAAGCTTTTAGGGACAGGGGCCACAGTTTAATTGACTAATTTAGTGAAATAAAGGCACTCATTATCACTAGAGTAATTAAAATTTATATAATGTGTTTTTGAAAATTGTCGTAACTTCCAAGATCCCCATACATTGGAAGTTACAGCTTTATAAACGATGGAAGTTGCGATAAAATATTATTGTGTTTCTTCTTACATATTTCTCAATATTGCAGCTTTTAAATCATTTTATAAAGATTTTTTCAAGTTAACTTACAGTTTATTAGTGCCACTTTCATTATTTTGACTCAAAAGTATCGCCTTCGGGGCTCATTTTTAAGAAAAATAATATTGAACTGAAAATTTCGTCTCCTGAAAAGTTGTCAAAAGGAAGTTACGACAAATGCTGATTTAACTGACGATCTGTTGAGATCGACAAATCAAAACGATATTTAACCATAATTGACAAATTGGCAAGACCTTTGCGGAGATCGATAGATCGCAACATCGCAACAGTTCGAAATCATCGTTACAATGAATAACAGATCGTTAGATGGGGTTGGCACTCCTTGTACATCATTGTCAGGCATTGCGATCCTGGGTCGTTCTTAGTTTTTCATGATAATATGCAAGGCTAAAAAATTTTGGCTTTAAGTTTTACGGCTGGCTGCCACTTGACACAAAGTTAGTAAACATGTCTGAATGCCATGAGAAAGTCAAGGAGATGACCCAACAAGTGTTCTTATAGACCCTTGAAGCCCCGGTTTGCATATCTGACAAATCAAAATAATTGCAGCATAGGCTGACAGACTTTGCAAGATCTTTTCTGAGGTGGACAAGTCAGAACTATCTATAGACTGGTCAAATTAAATACTAGTACAAGAAGTTCCGGCTTAAGTGAAAACGGATTGTAAGACTTTGATAAAATTGCCTACTATAGGGAGCTCATTTATAAAATATTTTTTGGATTTCCCCTAAATGTATGGAAATATTTTTCACGCGGTAAATTTGAAATGCATTTCTTATAAACTATAACCACTTAAAAAAGTCGAGGCTTTTATTTTATATATTTATTTAGTCTCACATAACTAAAAAAAAATAAACGAAAAGTGCATTTCAAGGGGGAGATATTAGGGTCGGGAGTGGTGTACAGGTGAAAATGAAGTGCTTGGAAGTCTTTGGAAGTGGGAGTGTTCAAATATAGTTTTTTTTTGCCGAATTACGAATTTTTCAGACTACGTTAGTTTTAGTTGAGATTTTTAATTCGAGCGACAGTATAATTTGAAGAAGTTTGTCGAAATTTTCAAATTCGGCTATTACAATGAAATGGAGCAAATACGCTCAAACTTATTATATCTTTATTTGTGTCGTAATTTTTCCAAGGAAAATATTCAGTTTTACAATAATTTTAGGTTACCTTTACCATTTTTGTTTACCTGTTTGCATTTACTGGAAAGTATTCTTCAAAAAAGTAGATTTGTGTTTTTGAGGACTATTACAAAATGAGGAACGAAAATGTGCATTTGTAATATGTAATGCTAGACTAATTTTGGAAAGGTCGATGTGATGTACTTCCATTAAAAAAACATTTTGGGGGTTTATTTAGATTTCGTCCTTGCTCTAAGGATTATTGAGAAGTGGCTTTGAAAATTTAGGAATAGGGATTTATTCTTCGAAATATCAATTCCATTTTAAAAGGTCTCTAATATTGATGCCAATATTGTGAGAATCCTAGCGGAATAAAATTTGTAGATATCAATTGAGGAAACTGTTAAAAAGTCGGAAAACAATAATTAGATCGTATTTCGCTATGTAGAAAGGCTTGGATGTGTTTAAAAGCTCGGCATGTAGGTGCCACATTCTTTCACTCAAAGGAAAAAGCATAACTTTATGATTGTGACCATTTTTCTCCTGATATGTTGCGATAAAAAATCTTTTTTGCGGATCGGTTGGCGACAGGTGATGAGGAATTGCTCTAATACAACAATAGAGAAAAAGATCCTGGAAAAATTAGCCAAGCTTGTTCCAAAAGTTGATTAGCAATCATCTAAAACTTTTCCCAAGAGTGCAAAATGTTTTAATTTTAAAGAATTTTGAAATCAAAGAGAGAATCAAGCTCAATAAAATGTGAAGATACGTCTGAAGTGCTGAATTAGTTGTTGCACTCGTACTTTTGAACTCTTACAGACTTTCCAGCATAGTTTCAATAATTACAAACGACAATTTTTCCAAAAGTATAGCTTCACAGCTTCTTAGGAAAATTCAAAATATGTTGATACCCCTTCGTAAAACGCAGATAATATTAAAATATTGAAAATATGCAAGAATATCTGGCGCAAGAAATTCAAAATATAAGCAAAATTAAAAAAAAAATATGTGTAAAAATAAATTTAATGAGATTTTTTTCAGAAATTCCTTAATTAGATTTTTCATAATAATAAATAAATTATTCATTTCTAAGTATAAGAAGTGCATGATGTGCAAGAAGTGCTGGAAGAAACAATCACTCAGGGAAACACATCAACCATCTCCAGAGCTTTCGGTTCGGTCTCCAAGCCGTCATCAGTGGTCAACTCTTGCAATCTTTCTCTGAGACTCGTTCAGGGTTTTTGGTCAGGATTGTAACAGGACATAAGAGGGAACGGGGGAACTATTCTTACACTGTCTTTTACAATTTTTGTAATACTTGGCACAATTTTCGTATCTTCTTCTGGGATTTTCTCTTTGAGAATCCTGACCAAAACCCTGAGCGAGACAAAATATAAGAAAAATTTTAAAAATATGTTTAAAAATTAATTTTTTCAGATTTTTTTTTAAAAAGTTTTCCTAATTAGATTGTTCACCAGATTAAATAAATTACTGATTTCTAAGTATCAGAAGTGTATGAAGTGCAAGAAGTGCTGGAAGTATTGCATTATTTTCGAGAGTGTTGCGGTGTTCTGGAAGTGCGAAGGTCTCTTCCTTACAAATCGTGGAAGTGCCTGGAAGTGGTGTACACATTTTCACCCAAATATCTCCCCCCTTGGTACATTTATTTATTTATTTATTATTTTTTAATCTTTTCAAAAATAGTGTTAAAGATTCTCAAATAATATTTTGTTATAAACAAAAACATTACTTTTCTTTTTGGTTGTTTGTTTGTTTTGGCGAATAATATCAATAAGTGCTAGAATTAATGAAAGTCTCACGAATAGCAGAGTACAAAGTCACCTGCAACAATGGTACCATAAGCTTATCTGGGTATACCACTGTTTTTTTTTTCTATTTTAACAAAATAATGACTAGATTTTATTTAAATAAAACTTTAGTTATTTATTGTGGTTAAATGTCTGAAAAACTTTCTAAAGGATCTGAAATAGATTTCTTAGTAAATCGACCTGTTTTAGAATCTGGTTCCAGTCTAGTGGATTAAGCAAGGAAGGAAAAAAGACGACAGAATGTAGGGGAAAGTGCTCTCCCTTCGAACGTTCATGCCTTCGAATAATGTGAATTTTATTTTATTTTTCCTAAGAGATTTGACTTTATTATCACAAAATTATTAATAATCGATAATAAGCTTACTAATATTTAATAGAAATGTGTAAATCTATCGGACAAACTTAAAGAAAATTCACATAATTCGAAGGCATGAACGTTCGAAGGGAGAGTACTTTCCCCTATACAAGCTTCTTATATTTCTCTGACCTTCAATTTAAAATAAAATCTTTAAAAACTTGATGTATACATTTGACTTTCAAGTAGATTAGTGTTTATTTCCTTTTTTTATTTAAATGTACTTTTATATTTAACATATTTTTTTAACATTTATTTTAAACATTTTTGAATAGTTCATGACAGATAATCTTACAGTCAAGCAAGGACATTTCAAACATTCAAAGATTTTTTGCGCTAATTGATAAGAATTTTCGTCACATGTTTTGTATCTTAATATAATTCATCATTAACCATCTCAGAGAGATGTTCTAGACGGATTTAATAAGTTTTTTATTTATGAAAACCGCACTTTAAATTTAATTTTACAAGAGGCTTTAAGAAGCAATTAAGGAGCAATTTATTTTATTTCTTCACTACTATCATAAATTTTTATTAAAATTTTAAATAAATTACTTAATTGGAATAATTTTAAAAATATTTGTAATGAAAAAATTGAAATTGTGAAATTGGAAAATCGGTCTGAGTCATCATCAACGTACCGATATTCAATTAATGTCCCCCACGTAACAAGAAAAGTCAACACAGAAAAGCAAAAGGAAAATATTTGACAAATAAAGGGACAATTATTTAAGGATGACATTGTCCTTAAAATCAAAAGAATAATAAGTATTAGATAGGAAGATCTAATTTTAGAACCATTTGCCTTAGGGAGATTCTTCAGGTGACGCAAAAATTACAAATTGCAATAGGAAGGTGTTTAGTAGGTAAAAAGAAAAATCAAATAATGTTAATTGTTTTTAGTAATTCAGCAATTACGGTATTGTGACAATTCCATCAAACAGTAACTGCGTACATTTTTTTTTAATGTGATCGCATTTGACTTTCAATCCCAATTAATTATGGGCATTCCATTAAGCCGCAGACTAGTTGGGTATAAAAGGTGGACAATTAGGTGTAATCACCTCAGTTGATTGTGTCTTCCGCTCCTGGCAATTTGGGATTCTAATCCTCTCTTTTCGTGCTGTGATGTGATAACATTGAAATTTGAGAGTGATAAGAGAGTTTGGGAAATTGTGCGAAAATGTCTGTGGAGTCGGAGTCAATGGTGGAGAGTAGATTGGGGTTCATCTCACCCCTGATGCTCCCACTGATCGCCACGACCATCTCCCTGTGGCTGGTGTATATATGGCAGCAGAGCCGTCGGATTGCCAAGATGGGCAATGCCCTACCCGGACCACCGACTCTGCCCTTCGTGGGTAATGCCCACATCCTCGTGGGGAAGACACATTCAGGTAAGACCAAGTGCTCAATAGTCCCCAAAAGACACTCTTGCACATTACATTTAAATTCCAAATTGTAACGACAAGCGAATTAATTAAAATAGGTCAAGTGAGGCTTAAGTTCAAAAACCTTCTTTAGCAAAATTTGGCAAAATTATTTGCAATTCATCCGGGACCATTTATAGCACTCAGTCAGTTTCCTTCAAGCAAGAACAAAAATGGAGAGATAATTTTTTCTAGGGCGATTATGACCCAATTAGCTCAAGAAATCCATCCGGTCTTTGCTTATGAGCCAGATTAAAAGATAAAAATATCCAGAAACTCTTTTCGCTTCTAAAACTCACACTTTTAATTTTTTCGCATAAAGTCTAATGATATACCTTTCAGTAAAAAATAAATTTACTCAGATATTGCAGATAAGAATTTTTTCTTGAATTCGCAAACAAGAAATTTTGCACAATTTTTTCTTGCTGCTTTTTCTCTGATCTTTCCCACAAAACTAACGATAGCAACCGAATGAAGGCTCAAAATGCATGCAAAGCTTAAGAAGAATATCAGTAAGACTATTACTAAAGGCACTAAAGTGATATTAATTGTATAAAAATTTTATTATCGCTTTAAATGATATTTCTGTGATACCACTCATGAGTGACCATTACGGGATAGAGTCTTTCAGTTCAGTAATTGGAGTATCAGTATCCTTCATCCAGGAGGAAAATGTCATTTCTTTTTTAATATTTAACTTCTTCTAATTTAATCTAGATTCCCTTATACGGGCTTCAGACTTAAGGTTTAGCCATATGGCTTAACTGTTCTAATTTCTCATCAATCACAAGTTTTTGGAAAAATGTAGCTTAGAATTGGATTATTAAAGATAAATGACTAGGTTCCTAAAAAGCAATAAAATTGCTCGCTATTTAAGATTTTGAGACCTTCGGAAACTGGGCTAAACCTCTAGTCTGAAGACTCTTTGTACATAAATTTTCTACATAATTCATTTGCATCAGCGAAGTAAAAAAATCGTAGGTCTCAGCTAGGAATTGAAAATGTTACGTCCGCTGAGGAACCACGCCCAAGCGGCTAAGCCCAATATACAGCCACTGCCTACATTATGACTTATGAATAACAAAAACCTTTAATTTTAATCCACCATCTCAAAAAAAATACCTTGAACAATAAAAAATTTTGTTGAAATATTATCAACTTTAAACATTTCATATACCTAAGAATGCAATATAAATCGGTCTTCAAACTAAAAGTTTAGCCCAGTTATCGATAGTCTTGAAGTTCTAAACATGCAATTGTAGATATTGCCCGAAAACTTTAAGATCAATTTTTCTTGCTACACAATCCAAAGTTTAAATTTAAACTAAATTAAATCAATTTGAATTAAATGCTTAAAGAAATTTGACACGTTAAAATTAAATAGCTTAATCGTGAAATACGAATCAACTTTAAAGGGCGACTTAAATACTAAAGTTTTAAAGATTAACATGGCACTTTCCTTAAAAAGAGTAGTAAAGTATCAAATGCTTCGCGAAATGCTCGAACTCGTAATTTAGACGCTATGCTTCTAAAGTATTTTCGCATCAATTACCATTTACCAATTCATAACTGATTTAAACCGATTCATAAATCACTCAAAAAATCGCACAAAATGGCTAAAGATAAAAATCGATTATCCGGTAAAAGGGGTGACAAAGCGGCCCAGGCTTTGCAAAATTCTCAAACTCGTAACTTAGATGCTATACCGCGAAAGTAGGGGAGACTGGGGCAAAACTTCTCAAAACGCATATTTAATTCTTTTACGAGCTCTTAGAAAACTTAAACGTTTTATAATAAGCATATTCTTATAGGAAATTTACTGCTCTACAACATTGCAGAAGACTATTTTCCTCTATTTCGAAAGAAATGTGATTTTCGAATCATTTTCTAAAAGTCGTTTTTGGGGAGATTCTCAAAATTACTGTGGCAAATTTTGTCAGTCTTCGGATAATTTGTGACGTTTGACTCTCGCAAACGTTAAAAATATCAAATAGACATATTTTTATAGGAAATTTATTCCTCTACAACTTTGTCGAAAATAATTTTCTCTATGTTAACGAGAAATGTTCTTAAATTGAGCTAATCAGTATTGATATTTTCTGTAAGACAAATATTCCAAAAATAGGGCTCAAAATTTCATTATTTTTTATTTTACATAATCCTTCCCCGAATCCCTTGAAACTTTGTAAGTTTAAGAAGATTCATGAGGGCTATCTATAATAAAAAATTCCAAGCCTCAGTCTCTTTTATTTTAGAAAATAGTGAATATTGAAATTTTCGTTTTGGCAAATTTTGCCCCAGTCTCCCCTACTTTCTTATTATTTGCCGATTTGAACCGATTCATAAATTACTAAAATAGATTGCCCCAAATTGTTGTAAAAATAGTAAAATTGATTTTCGGACGAAAATGATATATCGGTTCATAACTAGTTCAGTACCGTTTTGAACCGATTTAGAAATCGATAGGTGGGACATCTGACTGATTATATTGGATTCAAATCTTACGGTAGTCGTCAGAGACAGCTTCTTTTCTTTAATTAAAAACTCAATTTTTTCTCCAAAGCTGTCACCCCCCTTGCCCACTGACGAAAACCCATACGAGATAATACATACATAACCCATATGAGATAGAGCTTTCCGTGAATTATCCACTCGATTTTTTGTTTATAAAAATTTACTTCCGTTTTATTTTTCGTTAATTTTCCAAAAAAAAGAAAATCGGATAAGAAAGGCCTTCCAAAGTCGTTAACTTTGATCAACTGAAATTCGATGTTGAATATTTTTTCGGTCAAAAGTGTCTATGGACAAAATGTGCAAATGGACATTTTGAAGAGAATGTAGAGGATTGAAGGGAAAAGGTTTCTTTAGACAAAATAGACTTATGAGAAAAGGGAGCAGTCACTGAAGGCTGAAAGTCATTATTTCCTGGCGTTTAGCTCCAAAACGGTCACAAATTGAAAAAAAAAGTTCATTTACTGCTCTCTCTTTGTGTTCGAGCAGTAAAAATTACTGATAAAATGGATTAAATATTTAATACTAGGGTGGAATAACCGGCTATCGCCATGTTTAGGAAAAAATTAAATTCATTTAATCATAACTTTTGAATCCTTGTTACAAGATCAGTCAAATTTGACACAAAGTTACTTAGATGTATTGGCTCTAGATACGTGAAAACAATAATCCTAGAACATAACGCTGGACTACTTAAAAAACTGATTTTTATTAATAATGCAAAAATAACCATTTCGTCGCCACTTTTAACCACTTTTCGCCAGTTTTGTAAAATTTGTAACCACTTCTCGCCACCCACTTGAAAAGAACCACACTCGGTTATTTTAGGCAATGCTATGAAAAGAATACATTCACCATTTCTCTTTCCTTGTGATCACTTTATTATTACTCTCTTTAAATGATTTTTCTTCACTTTTATTTGAGAAATCAAATTATGGGGCTTTTGCAGAAAGTAAACAATGCAGATTTGACAACTGAAAATGTACGAAGTGAAGTTAGCGTCGCCTATTGAAAAGATATGGCGACAGGTGGTAAAATCAATTCCAGAATATTACCACTTCTCGCCATGCCTCATTTTTATACAAAAATAATATAAAATGAAATATTAATTGACTAAATACAAATTTTATGTATTCCACAAGTGCAATTAAATATTCAATAGACAAATTATTTACCCAAATAGGTATTTTTGGCCTGATGAAAATTTGACGACACTTAGTACATTTGGTAAGAGATGTTGGATTCGATGCACTTGCTTAAAATATTGCTCTAAAAAGTGATCAAAATCGTGAATCCAAAACAAATAATTATTATTTTTCGATTCTATGCGTAGAAGCAGAAACAATACAAAAAAAATTGCGACTCATTTATTTAATAAATTGCGAAAAATAGCGATTTCAATGTAAGTGGCGAGAAGTGGGGCACTGGCGAGAACTGGTGATTCCACCCTAATAACGTAAAATTTAGTTTTCAAATTTTTGAAATTTCCTTGGTCTCAGGAATTAAAAAATTCGTTCCGAGAATGTTTTTTTATTATTTTACGTTTTTCTTATCAAACGAAGTTTAACCCTTTAAGGATGATTACTCTTATTTTAGGACAGAATGTCTTTGATTGGGATTGCACATGCAATACACCGACGCTCACCGGAAGGACATTCTGTCCTAAAAGAACAGTATCATCCATCGTCGGCTCATCTCTCTAAGGAGATTTGATAATTTGAATTTGATAAAATCGGTACTTTAATTACTAATGTAGAAGCTAAATTAGGGACAATAAACTCGACATAAGAAGTTAATGCAGATTTTTATAGTCCATTATCTTTAGGGTCTTTGAATTTTTGTAAAAAACTTTCACAGGTCAAGAGGAAACAATCGGTTTTAAAGAACTTGTCGAGTATATCAAGTATTAAATGTGATTTTTTTTAAGTGATAACTTATATAGGTTGACTGAATTATCTCTGAAGACTATTAAAAAGACTTTTATATTTATTTTTTATTATGTTATTATATTTCTGTTGATAACTTACAGTTAAGTTGACATAGATCATGGTTGCGTACATCCATTTGATTTTAAAACTCATATTAAATGAGATTAAAATGTGTAACGTTCTTAGAAGTACATTATTGTAGGCTTCATAAAGCCATTGAAAGTACTGGCAAGGCAGAGGGTGTAGGCTCTCATATTGGGAAACACAATGACATCGCCGATTTCAAAAAGCGGCAAAATCATCTTCTCAGACAATTTGTTGAGATCGTTACAGGAAGGACTCATGAGAGAACAATTAACAGCCTGAACTTCTGTTTTTCTATCGGAAGCTTTCCTAGCTAGGGCATAGCATGGTCTTAGAGGAATATCGTAGCGGATAATGTTAAATGATCCATGTATGCCATCGTTGATGATGTACTTTACATGAGACACGTTCCCGTCTGCATCCAGATATTCCTTCTTAGAATGGACAGTCACACCCAATTCAAACTAGGTGATCAATGCTTATAGTTCGTTAGAAGATGAAGGCGCTTGATTAACACAATTAGCCGATCAAAGCTGACTTGTCGATGCGATCGATTGATTTTCTACAAACGTTGTCCTTCCGACTACAATTAGATACTTAAAACGAGTAATCAAGCGATACGAGGCAAGTAAAGCTGATTAACATTAACAGTCTACTAATGCGGTTATTCAGTGTAACGAAGCTATTGTACTAACCAATTTTATTGGCTTTAGTCGAGCAACTGATCAACGTTTGTCAACTGAGATCTGTTTTCTTGATTTAATTTGACAGGATAACGGATAATTGAAGATAGTTTACTTCAGTTGAGAACAGATACTAACGGTAGTAACCAATCAACACCTCCAGTAGATAAACTGATCATCATCAGTTAACCGATCTATTTCTTATTTGCTTTGATTATGATCACTTAATTAAAGCTATTGATGAATACGAACGTTAAGTCGACCTAATACGTTTGGTAGATCAAACTTCAAAGTTTACTTAGGTTAAGAATAGATAATTGAAGCGCTTCATCAAACACGAAAAGGAAATCAAAGCCTCTGATCAAGAATAATAGTAGATTATCAATGTGGTTGATCAACATTAGTTAACCGATCACGACCATCGACTCAATATAAATTACAGATAAGCAAGTTTAGTTGATTTGTTATTCAAAGTTTACTTCGCTTGAGAACAGTTTTTTGAAGCAGTTGTCTGAACACATCAAGATAACAAAGGCAACTGATCAACGCTAAAAGTCGATTATAAACGCGTTTGATCAAAGTAACGAGCCACTTGAAGCAATCGATCAACACCCTCAGTAGATCAACTGATCAATGATCAAGGAGTGAAGAATGGTAGTATGTATCTGAAGTCGCCGTCCTACGCGATCTTTTGATCTACTATTTCCTATTATTCCGCTACTACCGAGTCCATGGGAACAAGGAACGATTCTCCAAGCGTATTTAGGGTATTTCGGAACTAGTCGGAGCTCCTTGACTGTCCCCGGGGACTGTGAGTGATCCCTCTACTACGAGGCTAAAATTGAGATGAAAAGAAAACACGCAGACTTAAAGTAACTGGTTTATGAAGATAATCGGGTGATCTACCATTCCTGGTTTACATCGGATACCATCAGCTACTTAAAACGAATTATAAACGCGTTCTGGAAATCTAATTGATGACTGTTTAAAGGGTTCAAAGCAAGTAAATCGATCAACCTATCACGATTTACTCTCGCTACAATCAACTGAATGAAACGATTGATCAACACTGATGGTTCTCTCACAGACTTTACTTGTTTATCCCTCAGTTTAATGAAGATTGATAACGTTTGCAAAAACAGATTCTTACAAAAAAAAAAAGAAGAAACACTATAAATCCAATTTTTGCCTTATAAAGATGTAAGAAAAAGCTAAGATTGTAAAGAATCTCAGATAAAAAGCTTACTGAGCTTCCAGATAAACAAGGTGAATCTTCTTGGAAAAGTGAAAGTTCCTGGATGGAATCAAAGTTCATAACACTGATATTGTTGGCAGCGGCATAGCAAATATGAGAAATAGCCTTGTAAGGATGAGCATAGATTATTCTGTCAGAAGCGACTCCGTATTTGAAGACTAGTTTGAACTCTTCAATGGAGGAACAGTCGAAACAGACGCCGACGCCCAACTCAGCCAACAATTTCACTACATTCTCATCGGAATTGCACTTGATGAGATAAAAGGGCTTCACACGCGGTAGTTTTTGACGCCATACTTCATACATCCAGGCTACGTCCGATAAATTACAAAGATAGAGCGCCTCGTCTTGGCCAGCTACTTTCTCTTCGTAGATCTTCTGGCGAAATATAGCATCTACATCCAACTGACCCTCAAATGAAGTGATTCCGTTCTCTATTGTAAACTAAATCTTTTTCACAATCTTCCTTACAGTTATGAAATTTTTAACTTTCTGTTTATACGGTAATAAAACAATTACGCAAAAATTGTGTTACTACAGATACAAAAAGACTGAACTCATTTTGCTACACTCATTAACTAGTTTAAGTTCGGTTATTCAGAGTTATTTTTGTTCCCTTGTGTAAATTTTTTAATACTTTTTAATTAAATCTCTCACGGTTAGTGACGGTCATTGTATCTGATGATACAGTCATACAATCTGACTGTACGAAACTGTGACGGGAGGAAGTAACTAAGCTTTCGAGCGAAATTAATAACCAATAAATTTTTAATAGTCTTTCATTAATTTTCTCTTCAAGAAATTTTCGAATTTGTCTTGGAGCTAAGCAACGGTTTCGGCAACGTAATTCGCGCCTTCTTGGGCAACAGCCTCGTTGTTTTCCTCACGCATCCAGACGACATTGAAATCATCCTCAACAGCCAGGTACATTTGGACAAGTCCGATGAGTATCGCTTCTTCAAGCCTTGGCTTGGAGATGGCCTGCTAATCAGTTCTGGAGATCGCTGGCGCAGTCATAGAAAGATCATAGCACCGGCCTTTCACATGAACGTCCTTAAGTCCTTCGTCAACACTTTCAACAGCAACAGCCTGGCTGTTGTTGAGAAGATGCGCGAGGAAGTCGGAAAGAAGGTATTTGATGTACATGACTACATGAGTGCCGTAACTGTTGATATCCTGCTGGAAACGGCGATGGGAACAGAAAGAACAAGGAAGGGCAATGAGGGATTCAACTACGCAATGGCTGTTATGAAGTGAGTATTTCTATCCTGGATCCTAATGCTTCAAAATCATTCTTAACTTTCGATTGATCTTTCAGAATGTGCGACATCCTCCATGCTCGACACATGCGATTCTACCTCCGTTTCGACACCATCTTCAACTGGTCCAGAATGAGGCTTGAACAGGAAAAACTCTTGAACATCATCCACGGTCTCACAAAGAAGGTTATCAAGAAGAAGACTCAGATCTATGATGAGAACTTCAAGAAGGGTATCATTCCAAGTCCATCCCTCAATGAAATCATCGCCAATGACTCCTACAGCAAGCCCGAAGTCAAGAAAACTCCTTCAGGGGAAAATGTCAAAGGTCTTAGGGATGATCTGGATGAGATCGATGAGAATGATATCGGTAAGTTGGGAATCGGTCGTCTTAGGGAACTGAGTTAATTGAAAATGTTGAATTATAGGAGAGAAGCGTCGATTGGCCTTCTTGGACTTGATGATCGAGACAGCAAGAGGAGGCGCTTCAAACTTCTCAGATGAAGATATCAAGCAACAAGTGGACACCATTATGTTCGAAGGACATGATACCACTGGTAAGATCCGTTAAAAATACTTCTTGGAAGAATGAAGAAACTGAGGGTACCTAAGCGGTAGATCGACAACGATTTCGTTTTAAGAATTTGCGAAATCGGTTCGGCTTCGATCGTGTGATCTGATATTACCGGGCAGCAGAATCTAGAACAGAGGCGTGTAAGAACCGTTAAAACCGAATAAACGTCAAATGAAACAGGTACGTCAATGGTCAAAACGCTACTATAACAAACTTATTTTGACGTTAATTCGGTTTCAACGGTTTTTGCACACCTCTGATCTAGAGAGGCTCTATTTGCTCTCCTAATTGCTATTCACAAACCCTACTCTATCTTCACTAAAGATCAGTTATTATGGTCCTTGCTCTTTCGAACGATTAATGATTGGTATCAGAATTAAGGAAGGACCCGTTAACGGAGATGATCTTTACGAAAAATTGATGATTGGTTTTTATAAAGACCGGTGATCGGTTAACAGCTATATATTCTTCCATTTGCATTAGTACTTTAAGGTTACAGTAAATGCGGGTGACTTTGTCCCCTGTGGGTGATTTTGACCACCTCCTGTTCGTAAGCTTTTCTTTAATTCTAATGTTTAATAACGGTTCTCGCCGATCAGACGTGGTAGATCCAATCGGTAAAGACCACCCTTAAGTTCTAGAAGTAAAGAAAAGCTTACGAACAGGAAGGTGTCAAAATCACCACACTCATGGTACCAATCCACAATATCTTCCATCTTAAAGCTGCCGGATCCAGCTTTGTTCTCTGCCTTATGGGATCACACCAGGACATTCAAGAGAAAGTTTACAAGGAACTGAAAAATATCTTCGGGGACTCAGACCGACCATGTACCTTTGCTGACACCCTGGAAATGAAGTACTTGGAGCGTGTGATCATGGAATCCCTCAGGCTGTACCCACCAGTACCTTTGATTGCCAGAAAGATCCAACAGGATGTGAAACTCAATACTGACAACTACGTCCTCCCAGCTGGATGTACCGTCGTCATTGGAACATTCAAACTTCACCGACGCGGCGACATCTACCCCAATCCCGATGTCTTCAATCCCGACAACTTCCTCCCCGAACACACCCAGAACCGTCATTACTACAGCTTCATCCCCTTCTCAGCCGGACCAAGGAGCTGCGTGGGACGCAAGTATGCCATGCTAAAACTCAAGGTCCTCCTCTCCACCATCCTCCGGAACTACAAGATCAACTCAGACCTCACGGAGAAGGACTTTAAGCTGCAAGCGGACATTATTCTCAAGAGAGCCGACGGTTTTAGGATTTCAATTGAACCACGTCGCAAGGAGAAGGTAATCTAGGAACAGACGCACCCAAGGAACGACAATTAATGATCAACCTTTGTCTTTCTGTAATGAATATTAATTTTTAAATAAACATGCAATTCAGTGCCCAGAGTGGCCAAAATGACTTCCAGTCTTTAGTTGCCATTGGCCGGCTGTTCCTGCATCTCAATCACTGTAACCTTAGGTACGGTGGGGTCTCGAGGTCGCCAGTATCTGACATAGAGGACCTCGAGGATCCAGGGAACGGCACAGAGAGCCATGCACAAGTTGAGGCTGTGGAAGAAGATCGGGTAGCTCTGTGTTGCATCACGAATGTAACCACT
The DNA here is from genome assembly GCF_024763615.1 of Phlebotomus papatasi. NCBI lineage: Eukaryota > Metazoa > Arthropoda > Insecta > Diptera > Psychodidae > Phlebotomus > Phlebotomus papatasi. Next base: position 13,839,220 of record NC_077224.1, on the reverse strand, counting down.
GATGGGCCCAACTATGAAGCCTATGTTTCCGGAAATGGCCATAAAGAGACCGTAGCCTGAAGGAAACCTGAAAATCCGCAATTTAAGGAGGTGATTATCTAACTGCTTGATGGACTGATTCGCATATCGTTTTAGTTCAAGCGGACCACCGATTTATCGAGCTAGGTAGAAGAGGTTGAGGTTTGTTTTGCTCAGTGACCGGTTTTCCGTTTCTTCTTTCTGGATTTACTGATTAAAACCTATCATAACATCTACTAAGATTCGAAACATTATTATCTCTTTAGTTTTTGAGGTTAGGCCTGAGATAACCTGAAAGAAGTTAGACTCCTTCCGAGGGCATCAAGGATATTCTACTCTTACAGAACGATTTCACGTTAATTTTTGTCAGAGCTTTCGGCACTACAATGCGCCTTCCTCTGTGTCTAAATAAGAAGCAAAGGAAGTTGAAAATTAAATGTATCTTGGAAATGTCTTTTGTAGACCACATGGCTCCGTTCAGTAATAACCTTTCGAAGAGACAAAGCTACTCCAAAGCCAAGCCAAACCCATTCGAAAATCTACCGGAAGCCTAAAGTGCAAGTTCACGTACTCGTCGCTTTATCGCTGATTGTTCTGCCATTTCGAATTTCGATATTCTTGACACTTCAATTGTCAACAATGTCAACAACAGTGTGCAAAGTTTGCTGCAAAAAGTGAATTTTTGTGTAGTTTTGTGGAAATTCAGGATGGCAGAACGTCTTAATTGCACTTTCACTTAATGAGATGTCCTTTTAGGAACTTGCTCATTTTTGTGTAACTCGTCGGTTTAAACGTTCGAACTTCCAACGGGTTTTTAGGTAAGTTCTCTCTGATATACCTTCGAATCGGTAAAGGAAAAACCTCTATCGAAGAGAGCTCTCAAATCGGGAAGGTTATTACTGAACGAGAGGAATGTCTCTCTGCCACTTAAAAAGTTTTCGAATAAAGATTTGCCAATAAAAAGCTTAGAAAGATCTCAATATAATTCCTCATTCGCCTCATCCCATGCAAACTCTTTATTAAGATTGTAAAACCTATTCTTGGATTGAATGCGTGGTTTCTGGTATAAACATCAAGATTAAAAAGCACATTGAAATTGTTGTCGCACTTGATCACTGTGTAAATATTAGCATTCGCGTTATCTTCATTTTTGCTATTAATCTAGAAAAGAGCTTCATGTTTACTGATGGACTGAAAACAAGTATACAAGCTTCTGTTTTCTTATATTTTCCTTTGTTTTCTTTGTAATTTTTGAGAACGTAATATCAATGAAGGGAAACGCAAAAATAACTTACCTTTCTTGTGGAAGATATTCAGCAAATACCAACGGAAGTGGCACATGAATCCACGTCCTGAGAAATCCCATAATCCCAATGATAAAAGCCATCCCATTGAAGTCGAACACGCAGAGATGAGCTACAAAGGAATTCAGAAGATCACCGAATTATCTAAGAGTACACACACGTGAATCGAATGAAAGATAAGACTCTGGTCTATATCCAACGTACCAAATCGCGCGGCAACGGTAAAAGCTGCTCCCGCCAGGTAAACATATCGCGACTTCACCTTAATGCAAGTACTAGCGAGTGCTAGGAAAGTTCTTGAAGCCAAGTCAGCAGCAGCTCCAATTGCAATGATCTTGGCCGTGTCCTGCTTAGAGAAGTTCAGACTTAGCAAGTACATGGGCAGGACGGCAAAGAAGGTATTATCTGAGAACAGAGCGAAAGAGATTCCCAAGACGATGTTGACATACACGAGATCGTTAAGAAGCGTGAGATCGAGAAAGTCAACAAGAACCTGCCACTTTCCAGCTGGTTTCTTGTCCCTCTCCGATGCATCACTGATCACAATTGGTCCTGCCCAGTTTCCTAAACTCGAAATACTCGAGGCTCTTCGGGACTTGATCCTCTCCTCTTGCGCCTTGATCGCTTGGACAGGATGCTTAGGTAGGAGCTTCTCAACAGTGGCCCTATCTTCTTCACTTTCAGTCTTCTTTGTAATCTTCTCTTCAGGAACATTTTCAGGATCATCGTCCTCTACTTTTACTTTCTTCATATGCCACTCTACAGGATGCATCACCAACATCCCAACGATCGCATGACCATTGAGTGCAGCCATGATGGCCATGCATCCCCGGAAGCCATAATTATCCATCAACCACTGAATCAGGATCGGATAGATCATTGATCCCAATCCAATGAGTGTTTGAGCAATGCTCATCATAAAGACGCGTTTCTCTTCAAAATAGAGATTAAACGTTGTATAGGCTGACGGGATGATCAGACCGAAGCCGATTCCTTATGAAAAAGAAGATCACAAAGTTACAATAACGATCTTCAAAAATTTTGTACATAAAGCCACATGAAGCAGAGTTAATCTTGATGAACAAAAGCCACAATCACTCAGTTTTATCCCGGTCAGAAAGCTTTTCTTCTGAACAGCTTGATTTACAAGATTAACAAGATAAACAAAAAAACAATGAAGATTCTCTGACTAAGAAAACATAATCTTGAGAGATCACCTTGAACCACTGAGAACGAGACGAGAAGTTGAGTGACTGAAGTCACAAAGATCACCATAAAACTGCCGGCAACATAGAGAAATGCCCCGGCCAGGGCGATCTTCCTCACAGTGTACTTCTTGAACAGGGTATTGGTGAAGAGTCCAGCAATGCTGAAGGAGCTGAAGAAGCAACTCGTAATCAAGGCTATTGCACTTGTCTCCTCTCCCAAGCTCGTCAGGAAATCCCCAAACATGAGCCCAAAGGAAGGAAGGGTTCCCAATGCGCACATCTTAGAAACAAAGAGACTGTAAGGACCACTTTATCCGGAACCAACACAAACTACTTACAAGGGATATCGCCAAACCCAACCCAACAATATATCCCCATCCTCCTTCTGGAGTCACTTTCTTGTACTTTCCCATGTTGGCAGATCAAAATAGCATCACAGACTGATGGACGAGAGAGAAATCTGCAGCAATCTCAGCTCTGTCTAAGCTATCTCGACAAATAACGTCAAGATTAGCAAAGAAGCAAGCCCACCAATAAATACATAAATCATCTCCGCGAGATTCTTCACAGTACATTAAATGACAACACGCTGTGGACTTAACATAATTTTGCCTATCGGAGAATTCTCTGATAAGCCCAGCCCAAGATAAAACATTGCATTGCATTGAATACGTTTACTTGTCGTCGTTTTAGAATCACTCATTTAAATTTAAACCGGGAAATAGTTATTTTGGGCTGATAACGGGTTTAGAGGAAGTAGCTCTTGATAATGAGAATGTAGACGAAACGTATTACGTAGGTGAAATGAGATAGGTTTGGTAGGTAACTTGTTTAGAGCAAGTAGCCCTTGATATCGAGTACGTATTCGTCATGTAGTCGGGTTGATAAATGGTTTAGAGAAACAGCCCTTGGTATAAACTACGTAGATGAAATGAGATCAGTTTGGTAAGTAACTGGTTTAGAGGCAGTAGCCCTCGGTATAAAGTACGCAGCTGTCATGTAGTCGGTTTGATAACTATTTCAGAGGAAGTAGACCTTGATATCGAATACGTAGTCGTAATGTAGTCAGGTTGATACCTGTTTTAGAGAAAGTAGCCCTTGATATCGAGTACGTAGTCGTCATGTAGTCAGGTTGATAACTGTTTTATAGGAAGTAGACCTTGATATCGAGTACGTAGTCGTCATGTAGTCAGGTAGAAAACTGTTTTAGAGGAAGTAGCCCTTGATATCGAGTGCGTATTCGTCATGTAGTCGAGTTGATAACTGGTTCAGAGTAAGTAGTCCTTGGTATAGAACTACGTAGGTCAAATGAGACCGTTTTGGTAAGTAACTGGTTTACAGGAAGTAGCCCTTGGTATAAAGTACGTAGTTGCGATGTAGTCGGGTTGATAACTGTTTTAGAGGAAGTAGCCCTTGATATTGAGTACGTATTCGTCATATATTCGGGTTGATAACTGTTTTAGAGGAAGTAGCCCTTGATATCGAGTAGGTATTCGTCATGTAGTCAGATTGATAACTGTTTTAGAGGAAATAGACCTTGATATCGAGTACGTATTCGTCATGTAGTCGGGTTGATAACTGGTTTAAAGAAAGTAGCCCTAGGTATAAACTACGTAGAGGAAATGAGATCGCTTTGGTAAGTAACTGGTTTAGAGGAAGTAGCTGTCGAAAAAAAGTACGCAGTTGTCATGTAGTCGGGTTGATAACTGTTTTAGAGGAAGTAGCCCTTGATATCGAGTACGTATTCGTCATGTAGTAGTGTTGATTACTATTTGAGAGGAAGTAGCCTTTGGTATCGAGTACGTATTCGTCATGTTATCGGGTTGATAACTGTTTTAGAGAAAGTAGCCCTTGATATCGAGTACGTAGTCGTCATGTAGTCAGGTTGATATCTGTTTTAAATGAAGTAGCCCTTGATATCGAGTACGTAGTCGTCATGTAGTCAGGTTGATAACTATTTTAGACGAAGGAGCCCTTGACATCGAGTACGTAGTCGTCATGTAGTCAGGTTGGTAACTGTTTTAGAGGAAGTAGACCTTGATATCGAGTACGTATTCGTCATGTAGTCCGGTTGATTACTGTTTTAGAGGATGTAGCCCTTGATATCGAGTACATAGATGAGATGCAGTTAGATTGATAACTAGTTTAGACGAAGGAGCCCTTGATATCGACTACGTAGTCGTCATGTAGTCGGGTTGATAACTGTTTTAGAGGAAGTAGCCCTTGATATCGAGTACGTATTCGTCATGTAGTCGGGTTGATAACTGTTTTAAAGGAAGTATCCCTTGATATCGAGTACGTATTCGTCATGTAGTCGGGTTGATAACTGGTTTAGAGGAAGTAGCCCTTGATATCGAGTCCGTATTCGTCATGTAGTCGGGTTGACAACTGATTTAGAGGAAGTAGACCTTGATATCGAGTACGTATTCGTCATGTAGTCCGGTTGATTACTGTTTTAGAGGATGTAGCCCTTGATATCGAGTACGTATTCGTCATGCAGTCGGTTTTATAACTATTTTAGAGGAAGTAGACCATGATATCGAATACTAAGTCGTCATGCACTCGGGTTGATAACTGTTTTAAAGGAAGTAGCCCTTGGCATAAAGTACGTAGTTGCCATGTAGTCGGGTTGATAACTGTTTTAGAGGAAGTAGCCCTTTTTAAAATGAGTACGTAATTGTCATGTAGTCAGATTGATAACTGTTTTAGAGGAAGTAGCCCTTGACATCGAGTACGTATTCGTCATGTAGTAGGGTTGACAACCGTTTTAGAGGAAGTAGCCCTTGATATCGAGTACGTAGTCGTCATGTAGTCAGGTTGATAACTGTTTTAGAGGACGTAGCCTTTGATATCGAGTACGTATTCGTCATGTAGTCGGGTTGATAACTGTTTTAGAGGAAGTAGCCCATTATATAGCGTACGCAGTCGTAATGTAGTCGGATTGATAACTGGTTTAGAAGAAGTAGCCCTTTATATCGAGTACGTGGTCGTCATGTAGTCGGTTTGATAACTATTTTAGAGGAAGTAGACCATGATATCGAATACTAAGTCGTCATGCACTCGGGTTGATAACTGTTTTAGAGGAAGTAGCCCTTTTTAAAATGAGTACGTAGTTGTCATGTAGTCAGATTGATAACTGTTTTAGAGGAAGTAGCTCTTGATATCGAGTACGTATTCGTCATGTAGTCGGGTTGATTACTGTTTTAGAGGATGTAGCCCTTGATATCGAGTACGTATTCGTCATGTAGTCGGGTTGATAACTGTTTTAGAGGAAGTATCCTTTGATATCGAGTACGTATTCGTCATGTAGTCGGGTTGATAACTGTTTTAAAGGAAGTATCCCTTGATATCGAGTACGTATTCGTCATGTAGTCGGATTGATAACTGTTTTAGAGGAAATAGCCCTTCATATGGAGTATGTATTCGTCATGTAGTCGGGTTGATAACTGTTTTAGAGGAAATAGCCCTTGATATCGAGTACGTATTTGTCATGTAGTCGGGTTGATAACTGTTTTAGAGGAAGTAGCCCTTGACATCGAGTACGTATTCGTCATGTAGTCGGGTTGATAACTGTTTTAGAGGAAGTAGCCCTTGACATCGAGTACGTATTCGTCATGTAGTCGGGTTGATAACTGTTTTAGAGGAAGTAGCCCTTGATATCGAGTACGTATTCGTCATGTAGTCGGGTTGATTACTGTTTTAGAGGAAGTAGCCCTTGACATCGAGTACGTATTCGTCATGTAATCAGATTGATAGCTGTTTTAGAGGAAGTAGCCCTTGATATCGAGTGCGTATTCGTCATGTAGTCGGGTTGATAACTGTTTTAGAGGAAGTAGCCTTTCATATCGCGTACGTAGTCGTCATGTAGTCGGGTTGATAACTGTTTTAGAGGAAATAGCCCTTGATATCGAGTACGTATTCGTCATGTAGTCAGGTTGATAACTGTTTTAGAGGAAGTAGCCCTTGATATTGAGTACGTGGTCGTAATGTAGTGAGGTTAATAACTGATTTAGAGGAAATAGCCCTTGATAATGAGTACGTATTCGTCATGTAGTCAGGTTGGTAACTGTTTTAGAGGAAGTAGCCCTTGATATCGAGTACGTATTCGTCGTGTAGTCGGGTTGCTGTTTTAGAGAAAGTAGCCCTTGATATCGAGTACATGGTCGTCATGTAGTCGGGTTGATAACTGTTTTAGAGGAAGTACCCCTTGATATAAAGTGCGTAGATGAAATGAGATCGGTTTGGTAAGTGTTTCAGGGGAAGTAACCCTTGCTATCGAATCCGTAGACGAAATGTATACGGATTGATAACAATTTGATTGTAAATTTTGATGAAGGTAATACAGTAGAGTCTCCTAAATTCGAACGCTCGGGGGGTATTTTTGACATTTCTCACCTCCCAAATTCGAACGATTTTTTCAAAATTAACGAAATTTGTGTGAGATTAAATTGTATTTTGAATCAAATTCTCGTACTTTCTCACAAGTTTTAGTGGTAACATACTTCCTTTTCATTATATACGATAACACTGTATGTAAACAATCAGGAAGAAGCACATAAATATGATTTTCATTCACCAAGAATACGATCTTTCTAACATAACCTCACAATTGACATTTTGAAATCCAAACGGCGTTCGAATTTGAGAGATTCAGATTTGAGAGACTCTACTGTAGTTTATTGTGATCTAAACTGTGAATATAAACGTATTCATTGTCAAGTGTAATTATTCTTTATTCAGTTTCCTGGACCTAGAACCAGAGACTGATAGAGTTTGTGAACAGCCGTATGTATCATCTTGGCCATTTGTTCATCCTCCGGACAGGCAACTTCCAGCTTCTGCAGATCTACGTTAGCCTTCTTTCCACCTACAGTCACCTGAAACTCATCCCCACGGATCATTTTAGGTACCGACTTCTCTCCAAACATATCTTGAAGTGTCTCAACGAGGCACTCTTTGAAGTGAGTACGGTCGCCTTTGTGACCCGACGTGCCCTTGATTGTCGTTCCACAGAGATCCGACTGCAGCAAAGTGGCTAGGACAGTGTCGGCGAACATGTCATTCACCGGCGTTGCCTGCCACTCCATGATGATCACCTTCCCCTCCAACTGCACGTCGATGCAGTTGAAGATGCGGTACTTCTTCTCAGTCTCCGTGGACTCAACCGTTCCCGGACCTCCGATTCGTTCAAGCAGCAACCGAAGTGTGTTCATAGAACCTGACCACATCAGACTCTGTTTTTGCGTCACTACAGACATACTCATGTCGGAATACTCTAAAAATAGAAGGGCAATAAAAAAAGGGTCCTATTTAGTCCCAGTTTCAGGGAACTCACTTGACAAGTCCGAAGCTGCCAAGATGTGATACTTAAAGTCCCTCTTAACAAGGACCCCGCTAAGTTTCTGTTCATTCTCCGGTCGTTTAACTGCCAGGCTTCCCATTACCTTAGCCGTCTTCTCTCCCTTAAAGTGCAGCTCGACCGTGTGCGTATTCCTCGGATTGTAGAAGGAAATCATTGTATTTTGTTCAGCCTCGTACTCCCTCTGCAGCGCAGACTTCAACCTGCTCATTTCATTCTGTTCCCCATGGACAAGAACCACATGCCTCGGCTTCAGTAACCGGATAAATTCGCTTGTTTGCTGGTAATCCGTATGGGCCGAGAAGGAAATGTAGTCGACGGACATGTTTAGAGGAAGCTTCTGACCAGACATCGTGAGGATTTCCTCAGGTTCCGAAAGGATTGTCTTAGCCAGAGTCCCTTCAACGCAGTATCCGGCAATGATGACGCCATTTTTCGCATCTGTGCACCAATTCTCAAAGAGTTCCCGCGACAGACCGCTCTGCATCATACCCGGTGACGCCATAACAACGCACGGTCCTATATCTTCAAAATGATCAATTCCTTTGAGATTTGAAATGTGGCGGAAGACAAAGGGATTGTTAACAGCTATTTGACGTCTGATCTTATCATTCATGGCATTAATGTAAGTCTGATAGACAGCCATGCATTTCTTAGCCAACGACGAAGCGTAGTAGATCGGAATATCCTGAAGTTCAGGATTCTGACTCCAGTATTCATCTAAAATCAGAAGCAACTCTTGCGCCCTCCCGAGAGCGAAAACCGGAATCAAACACCTCCCTCCCTGAGTTACAATCTTCTGAACCAACGATGTAAATCTCGTCTCCCTATCCTCCCGCTTTTCATGAATGTGCGTCCCATACGTCGATTCGGTTATCAAGACATCAGGACGCATCGAAGGAATCTCCGCAGCCATCAAATGTCGATCCTCTTGCCGCGAGAAGTCTCCAGTATAGAGAATCTTAACACCAGCAATTTCAATCATGAACATTGCAGCACCTAGAACATGCCCAGCGTTGTACGCCCAAAATCTCACTCCCAGAACATCCCTCTCTTCGTGAAAGTTGATAGTTTCGATCTTCTCCATGCTGGCCTCGAGATCTGCCTCTGTGTACAGCATCTGTTCAGTGGAAATGTTGCTTACCTTAATGTAGTCTGACAACATCCACCGGTAGATGGCTTTTGTGGCGTGAGTCATGAAGCAGCGACCCTTGAAGGATGTCTTCTGCAGGAACCAAGGCAGAGCTCCGCAGTGATCAAGATGGAAACTACATTCCAAACAATTATTAACTTAATGATAAGACTAAATCAGCTTTTTGCTTTGATTCTTAATGTAAGCCAACACAGTGTTCCAGGAATTTTGATTTGGAACAGAAGTTAGAGACCCTTTTAACAAACTTTATGTATTATTGTTATTAATCGTATCGAGATATTTGTATTATAAGGTAATCATTTTTTTACAATGTCATTTTCCGTGTTGAAACAATCTGGAAAGTCTCGGATTACTACGATTACTATATTTCTGGATAGTAGGTAGAAATTTTCGTGCCTCATAGTAGTACAAACAAACCAAATAAAAGTGCACCCTGGCATAGTGCGATTTGATGTTCAGAAATTAAAAGTGGAATTTGAAAGGTTTACATTTTCTGAAATATCGTGTGGCGGGAAAAAGCTCTTCTATTGAGCGATTTTTGTACTCCGTGGCATGGTAAATCAAAAGAACAATTATAATAATTTTTGCACTTACTGGTAAAAATAGTTCTTTAATGCAAAAATAAACTTTTACAGTTGAATGTTGAAACGAAGAATAACTTCATTTGAACCACAGATTAGCGTTAGTCTAGAGTTAAAATTAAGCTAGGTTTAAATATATTTTCGTATGCAGAAACGTGGAATAGTGTTTTGGCGTAAGCTGTTTTTCTCATACGGCAACCCCATATTTTGGCTTTTCTGGCATGCCAGAAAACGTCAATTCACCAATGTTTTCGTTCGATTTAGCAAGATTTCATGGCTTTTTCTCATTATTTGGTATTCTTGAACCACCAGACTTGCTAAAAATTTCTCTAAAATAAATTAGGAATCAATATTGTGGATGTGAAAGAATGTGCATATTTTCGGGGTACAAAAGGCGCGACTCCCGCGACTCCTGCTTCAGTGGCGACTCATTGAAGTCGCATATGGTGGATGTTTTTTTTTTATTTCAGGCAAAATTAGCTTTTTAAGAAGCTGTAAATAGAGTGAAAGCCTTGTTTCTTTTCTTTAAATCCACAAAACTTCAGATTATATCAATTTGGTATCATTTAACAGTATATTCAGGAAGAATTTACGGATAGATGTGGAAAGGTTTATTCCATCTTTAAGCCAAAAATTATACCCCCGAAATCGGGGGTCTAATTTTTGGCTTAAACGTTAATCCACTGTTTAAATTTATTCTATTTCTCGTTCAAACATTAGAAAACGGTGGATCATCCTCGAATTATCTTTATACTTCGATTCAACTTTCAGCTGTTACAGCTGAATGTTGAAACGAAGAATAACTTCAGTTGAACCTCAGATTAGCGTTAATCTAGAGTTAAAATTAAGCTAGGTTTAAATATTTTTTCGTATGCAGAAACGTGGAATAGTGCTTTGGCGTAAGCTGTTTTTGTCATGCGGCAACCCCATATTTTGGCATTTCTGGCATGCCAGAAAATGTCAATTTGTCAATGTTTTCGTTCGATTTAGCAAGATTCCACGGCTTTTTCTCGTCATTTGGTGATCTTGAACCACCAGACTTGCTAAAAATTCTCTAAAATGGAATAAGAATCAATATTGTGGATGTGAAAGAATGTGCATGTTTTCTGGGTGCAAAAAAGCGCGACTCTCGCGACTCCTACTTCAGTGGCGACTCATTGAAGTTGCATATGGTGGATGTTTCTTTTTATTTCATTTCATTAAATCCACTAAAGTGCAGATTATATCAATTTGATATCACTAAAGAGTATTTTCAGGAAGAATTTACGGATAGATGTGGACAGGCTTATTCCATCTTTAAGCCAAAAATTATACCTCCGAAATCGGGGGTCTAATTTTTGGCTTAAACGTTAATCCACTGTTTAAATTTATCCTATTTCTCGTTCAAACATTAGAAAACGGTGGATCATCCTCGAATTATCTTTATACTTCGATTCAACATTCAGCTGTTAGAGACTAAAGTATTGGATAAATCGAAATATTATATTTACTGAATCAACCAATAAAGCATTAAATTTGTATGTTGTATATCTCTGCTCCTGATGTAGATAATTCGGTGAGTGATTTATCATTGGAAAGGTGAGTTCATTATCTATAAGAATTTTGTGTATTTGTTCCATTTAGATCAAATAGTGGTCATCCAGGGTCATATATGAGGCGCTCAGAGCAAAAAAACTCTTAAGACAATTCCACACTTTGTTTTTTTTTCGTTTTACTGCTAGAATATGTTTGTGACGTTACAAAATAAGGTAAAAGACGTGTTATATCAACCATACACCTTGTATCGGTCAGCTTGCAGAAGATATCGACCACCAAGATAAAATGAATATTTAAAAATTTAACTACGTTTTGCCAATTATCTAATGCAAAATATGTTGCGTTTGTTCATGTGTAATCTTCTGTATTAAGTTTTTCGTCGAATTTTTAAGAAAATATAATTATTCACCTAATTTACTGAATTACTGTATCGAAGTCTTAATCAAAATTCAGCCATTTCTCAAATTCATATGATTTTATACTAGAATTTCAGTGACACAAAATAAGGAATTATAATTATACCTTATTTAAATGATTTACGAATCTGTCTGAAAGAAAAAAATACTACTCAATTATTCTTCTTTTAGTATCAGAAAACTTTTTATTTGTGTATATGTATATTGAATATGCGACGCTGTGTTTTGTGTAGATAATAGTGAAGTGATAACATTAAACAGACTGCGGACCTAAAATATACATGTTTTTATTTAATGGAAAGTATTTTTTTAGGAAAATATTTTTTTGTACTATTTTTTAATTTTTTTGAGCTATGATTCCAATGGAAATTTCCTACTCCAAATTCCATGGAAAACTCAAATGTGCTAATCCGGGCGCTTAGCTATCTGGATCGATTATGACTAATCCACTTAAAATAATATTTTTATACATTAAATAAGTGAATGTAATCGACTCATTTCAATCTTGTGCCAGCTGGGTTCTTCACTAAAAATTTTCTAGCAGTGATATTTTCGCTAATGACAGCTGGTTGACTGAAAACATTTATTGTTTTTTCCTTGTGAAAAAAGTATTTAAATCCAAAGGTTTAATTAAAAGTGAATTAGCGAAAATGCGACCCAGTTAGTGCATGCTGACTTATTTCAGTATTATCATTATTTTATAAATTTTCTTTAATATTTTTGATATTTTTTTTAATATTATGTTTCTGAATAAAACATTGAATAATTCTATGGATTTAGAAGAAGTAAAAAAGAATTTCATCAGTCCAAAAACAAGCGTTTAAGTAGCGCCTTTCCTAAAACGATCCAGTGACCCCACCATACTTTAGTGGAATTTTAGCGTCAAATTCCGCGGATTATTGCAATTTGGACGCTAGTTTTCCACTGGAATTACCGCGGAATTTTGCTATGGGGATAGATCTAAACCGCCAGTAAAAGGCTTTGCTTGAAGCAGAGGCGTGAAATATGAATTTACCTAAAACAGGGAAGGAAATCTACCAGCCGGGCTCTATTTCGCTATCAGGTGGAAATCTTGACAATGTTTGTTTTGACGTTTTTAACTACACTGCCTCTGATAATCAAGATAAGCTTCTTTTATCAATAGAGAAAAATTAGCGATAAAATATTACAATATCCCAAAGAAGTGAATTAACCTTAAAATACTTAAATTTTACTACCAGATTTTACTGTTTATAGGGTTTATATTAGTTTCCCTGATAATTTAACAAAATAGACGCATGTTTTGAACAATTTTAACATTTTTAAAACCCCGTTAAATATTTTTTATGATTAAAATTTAGTCAAAAAAAAATGTATTCAAGGGTAATACGAAGATTCAAATTTAATTTTTAAAAGATACTTAATTTCAATTTAAAATAATTACTATTTGATTGTAATTTATGCGCAAAAATTTAAAATATCATGAAATTTTCCGATTTAAAACTTTTCCCTAAACTTCTGTCCTGGATCTACTAATGCCTCCGGGCACTCTTCCCAAAACGCTCAGAAAAATTAATTCTTTCTACTTACTGCGAGATGAAGAGCAAGTCAACCTCTTCTGGCTCAATTAGATCAACAAATGGAAGGGCATCCATGCCACTGAGACCCGGATGAATCCCGCAATCCAGCTGAAAAAGTTTCCGGAAAGCAGAGTGAGGTTATGTATCTCGGCACATTAGGAAAATTACAATTTTACCATTATTTTCTTCCCTTTGAACTCTAGCATGATGCAGGACCTGCCCACCTCCTGACCAGCTCCCCTGTGGAGGAAAAAGATGAGGAAATTCAGTGAAAAATGAGAAAAACACACAAACGACCTGTCACTTTGATTTCCCCATTAAATGTGCAAATTCTGTGGAAATTATACTCACAGCGGCTTTATGAGGAGCAAATCATTCTCTTCTGCAGGAATTTGAGAATCTGCTTTCCTTTTTCCAGCCATTTTCTGTGAAAAACCTCGCTGAGATCTTTTGTAAACAAACACTTCCAGCAACTTTCCAACGCCCGACTGGAAAGCGGTTGGCGTCCATGGAATATATCAGTCGGTTTGCTCAATTTTGCTCTCTTTGCTCAGTTTCAGGGGCCAAAGGTTAGGTTTTTGGTTACATAAAAATCTCCAATTTGTACAATTTCCAGCTTGAAAATGTTCAAGGTAAGTTTGTGAAATAATTGATAGATAGATAGGGATGCAAATTCTCCAGGAACATTGAGAAATCATTTGGGAATTCCTCCGTAGAACGCTGTTGCTCTTGTAACTGGAGGTGCTTCCGGATTGGGAAGAGCTACAGTGGAAAGATTTGCCAAATCCGGTGGCAGGGTTGTCCTGTGTGACCTGGGGACGTCTAAGGGGCAGGATGTGTCGAAGGAACTGGGCAGCAATGTCGTCTTTGTGCCAGTTGATGTGAGATTCCAAAAGCTGGAAAGCTTCCGGAGAGGATTTTGTCTTACAAAAGTGTTTTGTCTTCCAGGTGACTTCCGAGGGAGATGTCACTAAGGCTCTTGGAGTGGCCAAGGAGAAGTTCGGCAGGCTCGATGTCGCTGTAAATTGTGCAGGAACTGCCGTGGCGTTCAAAACTTTCAATTTCAACAAGAAAGTTGCCCACAAACTGGAAGATTTCGCCAGAGTCCTCACAGTCAACACCGTGGGCACTTTCAACGTCATCCGCCTGTCTGCTGGGCTGATGGGAGAGAATGAGCCCAATGCCGATGGGCAACGTGGAGTGATTGTCAATACAGCTTCCGTGGCAGCCTACGATGGACAGATTGGCCAGGCAGCCTATTCGGCTTCCAAGGGAGCTGTCGTGGGCATGACTCTGCCCATTGCTCGAGATCTCAGCACTCACGGCATCCGTGTGGTCACCATTGCTCCTGGCCTCTTCGATACTCCGATGCTGCAGGCGCTTCCGGAAAAAGTGAGGGCTTTCCTGGCCAAAACTGTACCCTTCCCGCAGCGCCTGGGCAATCCGTCAGAGTACGCTCAACTTGTGGAGAGCATCGTGGACAATCCACTGCTGAACGGCGAAACCATTCGCCTGGATGGGGCCCTCAGAATGATGCCCTAGAAATGAATCTTCCTAGAAAACCAGAAAGTGCATTTATTCGGAACGTGGAAGCCAATTTGTTATTATTTTTTGCATTTATCACAATAGGTGAAGGAATTTCATTCGAATAAAAAGTTTTACAGCAATTTTTAAATAATTTTATTATTTATCTTGGCTTCAAAAATAATGTGAGGTTATACTGAACCTAACCGCAAAAAATTTTTTTAGGTTATGAAAGGCATAACCTGAACTTTTTTGCGCTGATTTCTACTTTTCTACAATGCTTTCGAACTTTTCGAGTATTCATTTGACCTAGTCGTTATCTTTAAATGTGAGGTTATGGTAGCTTCACTCTGAATAAGATTACAAAATAAAATTCAGTATTTCTTCAAATTCGCACAAAAATAAAGGACTAAAATCTTTAAAAGTAAGCAGAGGAGAAATTTTGCAAAATGTAGAATATTTTGAGTAAAAATTTACGATTTTCTGGAAATGACATAACCTCAAATTATTTTTTCTACTAAAATCTTAGATTTTTAATGAAATCTGTTTACAATGAGAAATCAAGGAGAAGCTTATTTAAGTTGTCTTCAAACGTAACGCTATCGACTCCTCAATACAGTTAAATAGTTTTTTTTTTAATGTGAGGTTATGGATGACTCCGCTATGAATAAGTTTAAAAGAAATAAAATTCAGTATTTCTTCAAATTTGCACAAAAATAAAGGATTAAAATGTTTAAAAATAATCCGAGGAGAAATTTTACAAAATGTAGAATATTTTGAGTAAAAATTAGCGATTTTCTGGAAATGACATAACCTCAAATTATTTTTTTCTATTAAAATCGTAGATTTTTTATTGAAATCTGTTTACAATGGGAAATCAAGGGGTGTAAGCCTTTTTAAGTTGTCTGAAAATGTAACCATATCGACTCCTCAATACAGTTAAATAGTTTTTTTTTTAATGTGAGGTTATGGCGATTAGTTTTGACTGAACTATGCACAATAAGGTCAGAAAAAAATCTGCTTTCTTTTTCAAATTCATACAAAAATCATGGTTTAAAACGTTTAAAATTAAGCAGGGGAGATATTTAACAAATACACAACATTTCGAGTAGGAATTTGCAATGTTTGGGAAATGTCATTAACTCAAAAAACTGTTTTTTAAGGTCACTCCAGAACATTGGATTTTAAATAAAATCTTTTTTAGAATGAGAAATTCAAGAGCTTAAAACAAGCTTAGATTTTGAATATGATCAATCATTTTGTGATATTTTAGGTTATCAAAAAAAACATAACCTAAGCTTTTCTACATAACCTCATATATGTTTAGGATAAGAACATTTCTTCCTGTTATTTCCAAATCAGGGGGATTACTGATTTAAAAAAAAAAATACATACTCTGAAGGGAATCATCTTAATGTGCCTGAGTCTAACCTACATTTCCTTATCATTTTTAGGTTATTAGGCCCATTTATTACATTTCAATCTATTTTGTTGTAAACACTATTAGATACAGTAGAGCCCCGCATAAGGCCATTACTGATTTTAAGTTAGGTTATGTTTTTTAGTTAAAGACATGAAATGTTGTCATAATTATTTTAATATTTTTGGCAAACTTTGTTGAGTAATTGTGATAATTGTGATCCATAATGAAGAGAGCGAGGACAAGTACCAATATCGCAAAGAAAGTGGAAGCCGTCGAGCAATTTCAATACTAAAAGTCGTTGATAATTTTAAAAAATGACATGAACTATAGTGCGACCCAAGTGTCAAATCTGAAACAAAATATGGCCTATAGCGGGGCTCTACTGTAATTATTTTTGAACGTTTCAAATTGTTAAATCAGTGTTAAAAAAGCATGTTCTAAAAAGTCTTATTTAATAACTAATATCTTTGATTTGTTTAAGGTTAGACAGAACATAACCCCATATTTAGAAATGTCTTTTAACCTAAGAAAAAAGAGTACTGTTTTCAATAAAAACTTATTTTCAAAAATAATCATTTAATAAATTGTTTTATATGCACATATTTTTATTTTCATGAAAGGATAACTTTTAAATTGAGGTTAAGTCAAGGAAAAATTCAAACATTTAAAAAAAACATTGATCAGATTTTTACCTCTAACCTGAGCAACACAATATTTAGTATTGATCGAAAGCAAAGTCAATATAAGTCACAGTCAAGTTCCCAAATATGAATCACAGTTGAATTTAAAGTGTAAAATTTGAGGTTATTTGAAGAAATCTTTCCGTAAAATCTGAATAAGAAAGTGCATTATACACGAAATCCATTACGTTTTTAAAAATATTGTTCACGCATTTGAGGATTGAGAAATGTCATCTCCCAGCGAGCACGGTTAGCTGAAAAAAGCACTGTTTTCAGCATATTTTTGCTGAGTCGATCACCAAAAGTATGCTGACTGGTCATCAGTTCTCAAACAAAAAGTAAATACTAACCATATGAAAATGGCACTACCTCGCGAGTTTTTCAGCTGAAAATAGATATTTTTCCAGCTGAATTGAAATCGAACGGCATTTAGTGCTCGCTGAGCTATACCTATACCCCCCAAATATTTTATAACCTCGTCGTTGACCTTATCTCTTAATGTTCAAAATCAAGGAAAGAAATTGGTTATGTTTTAGAGAAATTCTACATTGAAATGTTTTGATATAAGTAAAATAAAGTAATGTACAATAAGATAATATAAAATATAATAAAATTATATACAATAGTGAGTCTTAAGTCTAATATTTGTCAAACAGGTTATTCTAGAATTTGAGGTTATGGATCACCTAACCTGGAACAAGAAGGGCATTTGAAAATATTAAAGTTCAATATAACACGAAATTTTCTAAACCAGGATTGAGCAAGAACCGTTTGAAACCGAATAAACGTCAAAATAAGTTTGCCCAGGTAGAATTTTGACCAGTGACGTACAATCCGTACAATTTTCATTTGACGTTTGTTCTGTTTCAACCGGTTCTTGTACACCTCTGTTCTAAACCTAAACAATTCAAGAATTGACATTTTTTATTTATATCTATTTAAAAACATTTTAGATTCTTGATAGTCAAAACGCGATATGTTTTTGAGGTTAGAATTTGATTGTTTTGAAGTTTAAAGAACACGTCATGCAACTAAAGGACCTTGAAGGTTGGACCGACATCCCAAAATAAATTGATTTTCTAAAAATTTTCATTGCTTTCATCGAATTATCTTTTACAGCATGTGATCCAGTAGTTAATAATTCAAAATATTTTGCCAAAAAACAATGAATTATTTATAAAATTTATTTTATTTTGTGCTGAAGATTCAAGCTTTATGGTCGATACAAATTTCTCTTACCTTAGTTTTTCTCAAGACAGCTTATTAAGAATATTTTTGAGGTTAGCCTAATCATAACCTAAATCTTTTTTCATTCAAGTATTTGGTGAAATAAATTAAATAATTTTTGGGGTTAGACGCAGTAGTAAACCTCAAAATGCATTAAAAAATTATATTTTATTGTTAAAATCCATTCAATTCACAATGACCAATTTTCTGAAAGCCTTAATGATGCAATTCTTAACCCTCGAAAATAACCTAATAGAATTACATATTTTAAATTCTTTTGGATCTTGTTGATAGAACATATAGGGGAAGTGGGGTACCTTTGAAAGTGGGGCACTTTTGAAATTGGGATTTTTCACCTATATGGAACTGAGTGAGCCTTATCATGATGTCGTTTAGCTTTACAAAACGTTTGTTGAGCTATCACGATAAGTTTCAATTTTATTTTAAAATAGCTGAAATCTTCCAATTTCAAAGGTGCCCTGCTTTCAAATGTGCCCCACTTCCCCCTAAGAAAGATTTTAACTTAAAAAATAGTGCACAAGATGGTCACTAAAATGGTGAAATAGAAAAGGACAGTAAGACCGTCTTCAGACTAGAGGTTTAGCCCAGTTCCCGAGGGTCTCAAAACCTTAAACAGCAACCGATTTTATTGATTTTTCAAAATGTAATACATCATTTGCCCTTAATAATCCAATCCTAAATCAAAATTTTCCAAAAAAACTTGACTGATAAGATATTAGGGAAGTTAAGCCATATGGCTAAGCCTTAGGTCTGAAGCCCGTATAACTTATCAATCCTGGGGTCAAATATACGAAGGGGTCTGCGAAGAAACAAAGACGTTATCTCTAACCGTTTAGTCTCTAGCTCTAGATCACATGCGTTTTGCATGGAAGGACTTGATTTGGAACCCAATCACTCTGAAATCTGAAACCTTCAAGAAATCTCTTTTATTTTCCACTGATGTTCAATTAAAAGCTCGAATAAAACACAATTATTTACCATTTTATTATAATACGAAATAAAATAAATGATTGTTTTTATCTTAAAAGCTGGAAATATGTTGCAAAATTCATACCACTATCGAATTGATTGAAGCGATTGAAGCAGATAGGGGTAAAAATATATTTTAAAAAAATGCAATTTTTAAATAATTGCAGCAAATCTATCGTTAAATTAGGTCAGCAGATTAAGCGAAAGTTGCAAGAGAAAGTGCAATAAAATTTCATGCTAAGCTGAAATTTTGGTGGATAGTCATACAAATAAATTTTATTGTGCTCAAAAGTAGAATATATTTGCGAATTGAAATTTCTTTCTGACGTCATAGCGTGTTAAGCTCTGAATATGCAAGCCATCCAGAGAAAATGGTACTTTTTAGCATGTACTAGTTGGAATTCCTAATGTGACCTAATTTAAAATGCGACTTATTTGAAAATTGGAAACTAAATGTGCATTTAAAAAATACTATGCTAATAGTAAGATTATGCATATTATACTTAATTATCTAGGTATGACCATAATTTGTGAAATTTATTTGTTTTTTTTTTATATTCCAATTTAAAATTACTTTACGCCTTACATTTAAGCCAAATCATAATATAGAAAGAGGTTTTGAAAGGTATTTATATCGCCATTAATTCTATTGAACGAGGTGTAATTCTAAAACCACCACCCGAGGCGCTATATTAATACGATTGAAATAATAATTATAAATTTCTTCTTTAAACAAATGAGAAACGGGTGGCAAAGCATTCCAACTTTACGGAATGCTCAAACTCGTAACTTAGACGCTATACCTCAAAACTACTTTCGAATCATTTACCGTTTATCAATTCACAACCGATTTATTGAACAGATTACTTCAATTGAAAGGTCGCTGAAAATAACTTAGTAGTAACAATAAATTAATTTCGGATAAAAATTAGTTATCAGTTGA